>NC_077229.1:445597798-445676792 GCF_027887165.1 Monodelphis domestica
TCGCTCTTTCTAGGGTCGTCACTCTACATAAGGCAAACGTTTTTTAAAAAATCTTTTTTTTTTTAATTCACACATCCCATAATCCCCTTTCTTGAACCCAGTCTTAGTGAGGAAGGGTTCTAGATTTCATCCAGGCTTAGGCAGGGCACAGTAAGCTGATGATGAGAAAAAGAGGTTACCTCTGATAGATCAGACACATTTTAGGAGAGGGTTAGAGTAGTTCTCGGTTACTCTTGGTGGAAAGAGATGGCACAAGTCTATTGGGATTCCTTTGGACTAGAGAAGCTAGAGTCCACGTTGGTCTGAGCTGAACTTGAACCAGTTTGTATGGGTGAAGAGCATAGGGTGATGAGTGAATAGTTTTTTTTTTTCATTACTACTATTCTATGTTGTTTTATGATTGTAACTTTGTATAAAATCTATACTATACAGCAAAACTCCATTATTTTTTTTTAGCTAAGGTGTCTGCCCAGTTGGGTACTGCTTTCCTGCCAGCCCAGACCTGCTATTTCCTGCTGTTATTTTTGTGCCAAGTCTTAATTGTTTGCCGTCCTCTCTGTTCCAACAGCTTGATATTTTTAACTCTTCCTCCCTGAGTTTTACATCTGCATCTCCTGGAGGTCCATTCACACATAGAACCTAGAAAAGTTACCCCAGGTTCTAGGCTCATATCTTCCCCAAAACTTAGTTAACAAGACCCATACAATGTGTTTACTTTGACTAATCAGACAGAGGTCCTTAGTTCAAAGAAAGGGGACTTAATGAAATAGCATAATAATAAAAGTAACAATAAAGAAATAAAATGAATTCTGAAATATACTCTCATATATAAATACAGATAAATCTCAGTTACATATGGAGAATACACTTATGGGGACTACTGTGCCTAGAATACACATGGAGGGATATTTTATACCACTGATGACATATAGATTTCATAATAGTTTTTCTCTTTTCTGAACCAATTTTCTTCTGGATATCACTCTCCATAGATCCCTGATAGGTCTAACTTCTCTGTTGTAGGTGGTTCTTTAGCTACCAAATTATCTTTAGTACTCTATCCACCTTCTAGTAATGCTGTGGTTAGCAAGCCTCTCCCCAGCAGGGAAGAGCTCTAGCACTTCCGTTCAATAAGCAAATCATTCCAAGAGCTCTTTCCTGCATCTTAAATACAATTTTCAACTAAGTTTTTGTCTTCAGGACCAAACTGTGGTTAGTAAGCTTCTCTCAGAGAAGAAAGAACCACAACCCTTTCAGCCCCTTAACTAGGAGCCATTTTCAATCAACCAAGCTACTCCCAAAAGTGGCAGATGTCCAGGCTAAAATTATGACTACTGTTTTGATTTCTTTCTCTCCTCTATTTTTTCTCAGGTCAGTTCTCCTCTAAATTATATCCCAAAACTCATTTTAGTTCTCTTTTTTCTCCTACAACCTTTATTGGAGGTATTTCCCAAGTATTACAAAGGTTCTACTCCTCAAATGGAAAAGGAACTGAATCAAATACTTGGAAAGAATGCTTAGACACTATTTCCAAACATCCTCCATATTCTTCTTTGCAAATCAAAAGAGCTGGCCAAGGAAAAGAGCAATTCTATCTCTATTCACCCAGTACTCTTGGTCCTTCACTGCAACCACTCACCAATCCAGACATTGTCCGTTTTTGCTGGTACTTTTCCTCCTATTAATCTTTTTTCCTATAAAAACTTAGTTTCCCATATTTCTAGGCTTTGATATTTTATTAGAAAGAGACAAACTAATTCAAAGCAAAGATCTTTTTAGCTCATTATCATGTTCTGTGATTTCTTTCCTGATTATATGTACATTTTAATAACTGCCTTAAATATTGCCTTGAAGGTTTGATGACTTGAGAATTTCATGGAAGGACACCAAGTAAAGAAATCTTTCCTTTTTTAGTAGTAGTGGAGAGGTCCCCTCAAATCATATGACATAAGTAGCTACATTCTCCTGTAAGTATGGCCTATTTTCAATTACTTGCTATTTGCCAAAATCATAAATCACTGAAGAGTTGCCTTTAATTTCTGTGAAGTTTCTGAAGTTCAGCTTTATTGACTACTTTTATTTTGAAATTAATCCAAAATGAGAATTATTCTTCTCATTCTACTAAAAAGTAAAGGCAGCAGCTGGACAGAATTAATAGTTTGTTTGGAGTAATGTATTTCATTGAACTGATAATTTAGGAACACTTAAGGTCATGAAATAAAAGCCTTGAAAAAGAACTTTGATCCAAAGAGATTTTTTTTAAAAAGGGACAGGACATACTTGTACAAAAATATTTAAAGCAGCTCTTTTTGTGGTTGCAAAGAATTGGAAATTGAGGGGATGTCCAACATTTGGGGAATGACTGAACAAAATGTGATATATGATGTTGATAAATTCTATTGTGATATAAGGAATGATGAACAGGATGATTTCAGAAAGAGTTAGAAAAGCCTACATGAACTGATGCGGAGAGAAGTAAGTAGAACTAGGAGAACATTGTACACAGTAACAGCAATATTGTGGGATGATCAGTTGTGAAAGGTTTAGCTAATCTCAGCAATAAAGTGATCCAGGATAGTTCGGAGAGACTTGTGCTACAGAATGCCATCCACCTCCAGAGAAAGAACTATTGGAGTCAGAATGCAGATCAAAGCATACTGTTTTTCACTTTTGTTTATTTGGGTTTTTATTTGGGTGTTACAGCAATGACCAGTATGGAAATAAGTGATCCAGGATAATACATGTATAACGCAGATCAAATTGCTTACCATATCTGGGAGGAAGAAAGGAAAAGGAGGAGAGAGAAATTTGAATCTTATAATTTTGGAAAGCATATGTTGGAAATTGTTATAACATTTAATTGGGAAAATAAAATGTTTTTAAAGACCTTTGTTCATCGAGATAACATTTAGTTAGATTCTACTTTCTCTAAGGCATAATGGTGGGGAGACGAGAGATATGAAGATATATAAAACATGATGATTGGCCTTAAAAAGTTTACAATCCAGTGGGAGATATAGGAGGTCAGTTGGCCCAATCCTCTGTCTTCAAACAAAGAGCATGAGCTTTCTTCTTTTCTCATGCTAATTTTAAGCACTCACTATTAAAATTATGACCACTAATTTCATTACATCTAAATTCAGGTTCTCTAGATCTAATGTGAATGGACTGCAACAAGGCTGACCCAATAATTTAGGGCATCTTAACAACTGGTGTGGAATGATCACATAATTACTATGGCCACAGAATGTAGCATCCATGATGAAGAAAGTCAAAATGAACAGATTGTCCTTACCACTAACTGGCTCATTGCTAAGTAGAGACATGGCTGATGTCAGAGAACTATCTCACATGAGAAGAGAGAAACACTGGCTTGTAGTGGAAAGCACATTAGCTTGGAAAGTAGGAAAGCTGAGTTCTGGCTACTAACTGGTGATATAACATTGGACAAATCATTTAACCATTTTCTCATCTCTAAAATGGGGGTTTATTAGGATGAGTAGCAACATGGTGTAGTGGGTAGAAAGCCAACTTCCAAGTAAGGAAGACCTTGGTCCAAATACTATATCTGATACATATAGGTAAAGTGACCTTGGGGAAATCACTTAATCTCTAACCAGACAACTCGTTAAGACTTTATAGAATTGTAGCCAATCTGCATGAAGAGGAGTTTCTTCCCAAGAAACTCTCAATACCAATATGATGATACCAAGGAAATCATGTATGTATAAAATATCATCTCTACTCTCTACACCTAGCAGAAAGTCATTGAGGCATAATAGATAGAGGGGAAGCTTTCATGGAAAAAAACTTGGGTTCTTATGCCCAAAGGTTGCTAAAAGTCTGTCTACCCTTTGATCCAGCCATAGCACTGCTGAGTCTGTACCCCAAAGAGATAATAAGGAAAAAGACTTGACAAGAATATTCATAGCTGCGCTCTTTGTGGTGGCCAAAAATTGGAAAACAAGGGGATGCCCATCAATTGGGGAATGGCTGAACAAATTGTGGTATATGTTGGTGATGGAATACTATTGTGCTCAAAGGAATAATAAAGTGGAGGAATTCCATGGAGACTGGAACAACCTCCAGGAAGTGATGCAGAGTGAGAGGAGCAGAACCAGGAAATCATTGTACACAGAGACTGATACACAGTGGCACAATTGATGTAATGGATTTCTCTATTAGCTGCAATGCAATGATTCTGAACACCTCAGGGGGATTTATGAGACAGAACACTATCTACATTCAGAGGAAGAACTATGGGAATAGAAACACAGAAGAAAAACAACTTCTAGATCACATGGATCGATGGGGATATGACTGGGGATGGAGACTCTAAAGGATCACCCTAGTGCAAATATTAATAATATGGAAATAGGTCATGACCAATGACACATTTAAAACCCAGTGGAATTGCTCATTGGCTATGGGGGAGAGGGGAGAAGGGGAGGGAAAGAACATGAATCATGCAACCATGGAAAAATATTCTAAATTAGTTAATTAAATAAATAAGCTTAATTTTAAAAAATGAGTTCTAGCTTTCCTGTAACATTACTTAACCTTTAAGTGCCCACAGTCAACTCACTAAGAGCAAATTGCTATGGATTTCCCAGTCTGCACCATGGAAACAGCTGGAATATCTACAGTGATGGTACAGACTAAAGTAACAACAATAACATCAAAGCCCATCTATCTCATAGAATCATAGACAAGTACTTTGGAAACCTTCAAGTGCTATAGAAATATGAGTTGCTATTATGACTATTTTGAGAGACAGCCTAGAATAGGGGGAAGAGGAACACCCTTGGAACCAAGAAGATATGGGTTCAAGTCCCACATCCAATATATACTGGTTGTATCTCTCTGGGCAACACATTTGACCTCTCAATAACCTAAGCTAGAGGTGTCAGACATAGAGCATGACAGGGCACCACACACCTAAGCCCAAACTAGATTTAAATGTAACAAGGAAGGGCAACTAGGTAACACAATGAATGGAATACCAGACCTGGAGGCAAAAGGATCTGGGTTCAAATCCAGCCTTAGACCCTTCTGAGCTGTGTGACCCTTTGGCAAGTCACTTAACCCCAACTGCTTAGCCCTTTTCTCTCTTCCGTCTTAGAATTGATAGAAGGTAAGAATTCTTCAAAATGTAATAGGGAACTACTTAATATTATAAATTATAAATATTATAGGGAAATATTTAATAAAATCAATGAAAATACAATAATGTTACTATGTGATATGGTTTTCTAAGTGAATATGCCCCCACAGAGATCCTTGTGTTCAACTTTGTGTCCTGTTTCGAGCTGGGTTTGCTACCACTGCTTTAGGCAATTCTAAGTCCATAATTTGCAGAGATCCTCAGTAAAGGAAGTTTCCTCAGGAAATTACCTATATCAAAGAAATCCCAATCTCCAGGACCTGTTCTCTGTTTTAATATAGTTCTAAAATTTTATTATGCTTTTGTGAGGAGATGGCAGCTTGTCACTGAGGTGTTTGTTTTTAGGCATCCCCAGTGTGCTCTTCTTGCTGCCAACCATGGTGCAGGGTGGAAGAGGTCTTAGTCAACTTGCTTCCAGGCTTATGTGGGTTGGAAAGCTCTTCCCTCTACTTCAGAGCATTCCCAGGTCCTCCATCACTATTTCTTGACTCTTTGCTATATGAAAGTGAAACTTTTTTTTTAGCTATAGAGTTAGAAATGCGTGTCCATACAATAATCTCTGGAGAAACTTGAACTTTTTCCTTCTTGTTGGTCATGAGGTAGAGGTGACTCTCTCCAGAGGGTTAGAGGAAGGGGACTGGGAAGTCCTTCTAGGCCAGAGAGTGAATGCACAGCTGTGTAGATAAGTCTATTCCTATCTTCTTTCCTTTGGCTCAGGCCTTGTGAGATGCCCAAAGTATGGGAGAGCCACCAGAGGTCTGGCAAGAAAAGTTCATGACAGATTGCTTTAACCACAGTGACCATACCTAGAAAGGAGCCAGTCAGCCTTGAAGAACAATTGGAATAATGCAGCCCAGTACTGAATCAATTTATCATGTACAACGCTGTATTCTTCAGACAAGGGAATAACTTGTCCAGCATCTATGCCACATACAGAAATTAACTCGGGGATTTCAATATTCAGAACTCCCCACTTTAAAAGTCCACTGTTCTCAGGAACTCAGTGGGCATTTAGAGAGGAAAACTGCCTTCACCCACCCCTCACTCCCTAGTTTTGAGTGTAGTTATACTTTGGTTACTGAGATAATCTTGGCAGCTAGGTGGTGACCTGAATTGGGGTGGAGGGTATCCTGAACTCTTGAAGATCTGAGTTCAAATCCAGCCATAGGCATTTAATTATCTATATGATTTTGGGCAAGTCACTTAACATGTGTAAAAGAGAAGTTACAAAAGGAGAGAAAAATTCAGATCCAGAAATGCAAAGGAACAGCCTAAGTGGGGGAAGGGCAAGGAAGACTCAAGATTCCAGGAAGGAATAGAGGAGCTGAGAGAATTCAAAACTGCCAGATTACTTCTGCTCAGCTCTCTTCTGGAGTGGATGGTCTGAGAGGAGGACCTCTGAGATAGAGAATCCCTCTGGACACTGACTACCTTCCAATGAACCCCTAAATCTCTCTGGTTCCAGCTGAAGACAAAAGTAGACTGGGACTTTATAGGAAGCTGTCTACTGAGATCTCTCTTTCCCCAAATTGTCCTGAACTTCAACTCATAGCAAGATTAGCTTAGGAGGAAGGACAAACCCAACAACTAATCAAAAGGAGGGTCAGGCAGACAGCCTGAACCCCTCAGGATTTGGGGGGGGAGTTCAGTTGCTAATCTGTAGGGATTTCTATCTCCCACTTTCCTTACCCAACACTCTCACTCTCCCTGCCCTGTATGTTCTCAAGAATAAAGTGTTACCATTTCGATCAGGTCTGCCTCCTTGCTGATATCAAAAGGAGACTGAAGATTTGGGGAGAATCATACTGTTCTCCAAAAGGGAGAACTAGTTCAAGACCAGGGCTGAGGAGTGAACTAAGTCTCAAAGGGAAAGGTGGTAGTTGGGATATTGGGAGGATCCAGAGGCAGGAAAATTACCTGCCTCTCAGCAACAGCTAAGATCAAGAAGAGAGGCAGTGGGTCATTACGCTAAGACTTTCTCTTCCAGTCCTTAACCTCTATTTCCCAAACACAATCTCCGAGGAGACATATTCTGTCCCCCTGGAAAACAAATTGTGCTATCTTTCCCAAGAGGAAGAGAGGAGAGGCTCAATCTCTTACCTCTCTCCATTTCTTCAGTTCTCTCACCCTCTCTCTCCAGTTCCTCAGTGTCCATGTGTGTGACCTCCTTCTGGTCATATATTACACCTGTTTACTTCAATTTCCTCAAATGTAAAATAGAAATAATACTAGCACCTACCTCTCAGGGTTGTTGTGAGGACCAAATAAGAAAATAATTGTAAAGCACTTGACAAATACTAGGTGTTATATAAATGTTAGTTATTATAGTTATTATCACCATTATTATTTTCTCATTAAATATCCCTTTGTAAAAGCTAATCGCTATTAATTCTTGCTCTCAACAAGTAAATGATATTGGGGTAGTAATTATAGGTGATGTTATGGAGAGGGAAGGAGAACCCATGTGATGGAGCCATAATGTTGGTCTACCCTCAAGTGCTAGTGTGAGTAGGGACAGTAGCTATTGAGTACTACACTTTGATGCTGGTATTTTAAGGGCTATGGAGGAACTGGGGAGTCCCAAACCCTATTGTTCAAGAGTTCTCGGGAGAAGAGCTACATATGAAGATGCAGAGATAAATCTTTCCTTTCCACCATCAACTCATAAGAGAAATGTTAGGCAAAAATCTCATCACTTAGAACTGAACTTTGCCTTTTGGAATTTGATCCCTCCTGGTTGAAGTCTTGTTAAACTTTCTAGGTTAGTTGTTATCCTTCATACTCGAAGAGAACCGAAATGACATCATGATGTCAGGATCAATGTCCTCTCTGCAGTAGAGTCTGAATTCTTGGCAATTCAGCTTGAGAAATGTTTCTAAGACAACTCAAATGGAAGCAATCCAATGTCCTGTCTAGGTTTCATAGGCATACAACAATGAAATCAGCACAATCATTCTGTAGATCTTCAGTTCTATAGGCAGCCCAATACCTCTTCTCCCTAACATTTTCCTTCAGAGCCTCCAAAATGCTGAGCTAGCTCTGTCCATGTGTGTGTCATGTGATGCATATGCATATGTGATGTCAACCTCATCATCTGTTTTTACATCCCAGGAAAGTATACTGCCAAGGTAAGTGAATTTGCCCACAGCATTCAACATTTCTCCATTTGCTGTAACCAATGGCTCCGTATTTGGAAGGTGAAGTGCTGGCTTGTGGAGAACCTTTTTGTATTAATTGTCAGGTCAAATTAGCACAACCTACAGAGAATCAATCCTTGTTCCGTAATATGTCAGCTTCAAATGTTGAATTGAGTGCACGATTATCTATGAACAAAAACTTTCTAAGACTGATACAGAGAAAGACCTGTATGAGATCTAGGAATCTAAGCACATGGAAGTAATGCTTTTTTTTAATCCTTTTTTACTCTCTTTCTCTAGCAAGCATAAACCAATCACTACTTTTATTCTTGGCAATGTCAATAAGACACAAAGAGGAAGCATCATTAGTATTATCACTGCCTGCCTATAAGGGAATATCTATTTGCTTGCTACTGAGGAAAGGGAAATGAGTTTAGTATAAAGGAAGTTACAAAAGCAAAAGGCAAAGTTCTTGCTGTAGAGACAAAAACAATACAAACATTGACGTAAAGAACCCATAAGACCCACCTAGATAAATATAAACACAGAAGCCACATGAAATAATTTTGCAGATATAGGCTGCCCAAACTAGTCTGGTTCAATGTAAAACACTCAGATCTATCTCATTGTGAGAATAATTTAGACCATAGATTTAGGGGCAGAAGGGGCCTTAAAGAGCCTCTAGTACAGAATCCTAATTTCATTGATAAGGAAATTGAGGTCCTGAAAAGGGAAATGATTTGCCCAAGGTCACACAAGTATCTTAGAGCATAACTGGGATTTGAGCCTAGAACATTTTCCTTCTAGTACACCATGCTGGGGTAATACTAACCTAGAACGAAATTAATTATTAGGAATGAAGGAACCAAATCCCTCTCCTTAGCTTGTGGCCTGGAAAAGAGAAGGGAAGGGGAAAAGATGGGCTGTCTTATAACACCCTAGTGGCCCAAAGGAGGCAGTGACATGACTAAAAATAGAAACCAAAGCTTTGACTCCAAGGCGCCTGCTCTAACCACTAGATCACACCACATCCCCTTGACTGAGGGCTGCCCTTTTACCCAAGACTGTAATTCATTTCCATGACAACCAGGAAGACTAAAACAAACACATTCCTTTTAATAATGGCTGCGTTTATTTTGAAAATAGAAAATCAATACCTTTGGTTTGGAGAGAAGTATACGCTTGGTCCAGAAGCTCTACACAGAGATTCAATAGAATTTGGCACCGAAAGGGCATGTGATTAGATTTTGCTTTACACTGTAGACTAGGAGTTAGGAAACTTTAAATCTGCCACCAATTTATCAATGTGACCTTGGATCTTAGCACAAGACCCCTGAGCCTTAGTTTCCTTATCTGTAAAATAGGGGAATTGAACAAGAATGCCTCTAAACTTCCTTTCAGCTTTAATGTTCATGAGTTTTTTCTTATACTAGCACCAATAGAAGGAACTACCCATTATGCAAGCTGTCCAAAGCTAAGTGTCACATGAGTGGGAGGTATTACTTCCTACCTATGTGCCTGAGAAAACAAATGACTAATCTCTCAGAGTCTGACTTTGGGCTCAGATGACCTCAATAGAAATTCAAACATCTTACACTAGCTTAGAAAAAGATTTAACTAGGACCCAGGCAAATCACCTCCCTTTTCTGAGCCTGTTTCATTTACTGACTGTAAAGTAGGGATAATGCTGTTTACACTATATAATAGTACTTTTAGGAGCTAGATGTTATATATTTGTAACCTATTGACATAATGGAGAGTTGAATTCAATTGATATTTTAAAAGGAGCAGCTCTGAATAAATTCCTAAAATAATCTGGGAGAATTTGGATAGACTGCTACAATTTTGCTTGTTTGTGGGAGGAAAGAAAAATTTTGGGTTTTTTTTTCCTCGTGCATTCTTGGAAAACATCATTGCCATAGCAGGGTTACCATAAATAGGTTCCTTTCTGACCATTCTTCCTTCTTCAACTCTCTCAAGATATTTCCCATGAATAAAATCTCTGCCAACTTGCCACTCTGACTGACTGACGCCCCCTGAAATGAAGGGGTTGGAAGTGGCTTGAAGCTAAAACCAAGGAAGGGGAAGCCAGGAAGATGGAGAAGAAATAAGCAGAATCAAAACCAGAAACCAACTGTTTCTTAGAATTGTGACTTATGGGACTTCTGTCTTGTTTGTATTCCTGAAAACATTTGGCCTCTTGGCTCTCTCTATTCTGTTGTGTACAGCGATTTTTAATCAAAGAGCTCAATGAGGACTTGTCCTAGAGGGGCATCAGGAGTAGAGTCAGAAGACCTGGATTCATGGGTAGACTCAACACTTTCAAGCCATGTGCTCACAGATTTAGGGCTGGAAGGGATCTTTAAGTTAATCCCATTCAATCCCATCATTCATTGGAGGCTCATAGCATATTATTGAGTCTTGCTTTCTTCAGCTGTAAAACCTACATAATGATATTTCACCTGTTTCATAAGGTTGCTGTGAAGAAAGCACTTTGTAGACAGGAGAGATGAGTGGATAGATGAATTATATAACTAGATTGCTGTTCGTCCTTAGTTTTTGAAGAGGACCAGTGACATAACGGGGTGATATCTTGACTTGCTCATGAATGGGAATTAAGTGAGACAGAGTTGCACAAAGTTATCAGCCTCACTCTCTCTTCCAGAGCCATCAAAGTCTGATAGTAAGACAAAAGTCAGGATGACTGATGATGGTCTGGGATGCAATGTAATTGTTAAAATTTTATTTTTATTCTTTTTTCATTCTCCCAATAAATTAAAAATTAACAAATGTCTGTGTGTAAAATATACTTCCTTTAGTTAAATTTAGCCAGATGACATTTCTTTAAGACACAGATATCATATTGAGTAGAATTGAACATGCTCAAACATTATTCCCACTATACTGGAATAATGGGAAATTGGGAGAGAAAACCTTGGCATCCTTAAGTGCTCTGACCCGTCTTTAAGTGCAACAAAGCACCTGTTTCTGCCTCCTTCGTGGCCATTATTCCCCTGGTCCTGGGTGCAGTCTTCATATGTTTGGGGTAGACATCTGCCTAGACTACCAGCTGTGCATTCTACAGCTTTTTGGAGACACAGGTGAGAGTTGGGTGAAAGGTACATACTACAGGTGGATGAGCAGCTCACACCAGAGGTGCTAGTCCTCCCTAAACACCCTACATACCATAGATTGATAGATAGAGAGAGAGAGACAGACAGACAGACAGACACAGATAGATAGATAGATATATAGATAGACAGACAGACAGATAGATAGATAGACATATAGACAGACAGACAGACAGACAGACAGACAGACAGATAGATAGATAGATAGATAGATAGACAGACAGACAGACAGACAGACAGACAGACAGACAGATAGATAGATAGATAGATAGATAGATAGATAGATAGATAGATAGATGACTAAATAAATAGTTTATTAAGTACTTACTATTTGCCATGGCACCTCACCTTCTACAAGAGGCTTTTGCCTATTCTCTCTCCTTAATGCTAGTAGTGCCTTCCCTCTGAGATTATTTCCATTTTCTACGGTACAGCTCATTTGTACAGTTGTTTACATGTTATCACTTCATCCACCAGCCCAATTAGATTGTGAGCTCCTTGAGAGCAGGGAGTATTTTTGCCTTTCTTTGTATTCCTGGCCCATAGCACAGTCCCTGGCACATAGTAGGTGCTTAATAAATACTTGGTTACTTGTTTTGATTTTTGGCTTGATTGTTTTATGTTTTACTTGCCAGGTCCTATACTGAGCATTGATACACAGAAAGACAAAAGCAGTGCCTGACTCAAAACAGTTCCTATTTTCAAGGAGATTCTATTCCAACAGAGAAAGACAAAACATAAAGGGGAACTGGAAAGGGGGGACATCCATGTAGGAGCAAGGTAGCTGGTGGGGAGGAAGAATAGTTTGGAGTATAGTTTGGGGCAGAAGTAGCATGAGTGGACATGGCTGGAGCTCCTCAAGAAATGGTGAGTCAGGCTGGAGACTCAGCAGTCATTGAGCAGGTCTCTGGGTGGAATCACACAGGAGTGAAGGAGCCTAGTAAATCTTATGATATGGAAAGGTGAGTTATTAGAAGTTATCACCTGATTGTGTACTAAAGATACAGCAATTTGAAGGCATGCAGGGATTGATTTTCAAGATAAAAGGAGAAGGTATGGAATGAATAGAAAAACGTCACAGATATTACTGTTGAAAAAAGGGGCTACCAATAACTGTTGACTCAAACACCTGCTTTTTCGTTTCTATAAAATCTTTATGAGAATACAGCAGAACCTCATTTTAGTTGAATTTTACATATATGAAATCAGGTATGCAAAACTGGCAATTGAAAAAATAAAGGCAGATTCTTTTAGCACTCTGAGTTGCCTTTTTTTTGAATCAGGTGAGTTGTATTCATGAAACATAGTTAGGCGCTCTCTTACTACTTTCCCACTTATGATTATTGTTCAGTTTTAGTTGTGTCCAGCTCTTCATGACCCCATTTGTAGTTTTTTTCAGCAAAGATATATTTTCTTCTCACACTCATTTTACAGATGAGATAACTGAGGCAAATAAACTTAAGTGGCTTACCCAGAATTAAATAACTAGTAAGTGTCAGAGTCCAGATTTGAAAACAGGAAAAAAGAGACTTCCTGACTCCAGGCCCAGTCGTCCATCCACTGTGCCACTTAGCTGCTCTCCCACTCTTAGTCTCAGCGCTTAGTCATTCCTTCTCTCTCTCTTTTTTTCTAGTCCAAACATCCTTCTTTTTGACAGAGAAAATGGAACCAAGAGCCAAATCCGATCTTCCAGACTTCAAGTCCCCCACTCGCTCCATTATTCCATTGGAGGAGATTGGCCGCCATCTTCTCTATTAACTGATGATAGTTAGGAAGGCTTCTTTTATTTTCATCCCTTTAGACTTGCTCATTAACCATCTCCTCTTTGCTTTGTAAAGAGATGGCTGGCGTAATTTCTGCCTCTGTCATTAGGACTCCACAGCTGTGAAACCCTGAGCACAAAGAGAACAAGACCACTTGATAGTCAGTCCTTCTCACAGATGCCACTGTCTACCCGTATCCATGGAAATTTGTTTGCAGAATTTTAAACACAGCAGACACACCTGTTAACTCCTCCCCCTTACCTTTCAGTCATCTCCCTGGCAGCCAACTGCACATTCTTAGGCAAACAAATCTTTTAGTAACTAACAACCACGAGGCCCTCATGCTTATCTTGTCTAAACAGCGAGCATAAATTACTTTTCTAATTTTGTGATTGCTGAGGACTCCTTGCACAGGTGTTTCTGTGCCCAGAAGAGTGTTAGCAGGCACTCACATACCACAAACAACGACAAGGATGTTGGGAAGGTTATTCTTGCTCTGGAGTCACACGAGGCAAGAATAACCCGTGCATTGAATATGTCAGCTCTGGACCAATCAAAAACACTTGGAAAGTTTTCCACAGTGAAATTCAGACCTTTCTATGCAATGAAGAGTCCACACCATGCTTGTTTCTCATGGACCACCAGATGACATATCTTTCCAAATGAGTTCTCCCAGCCACATCTTTCTATTTATTCCTTTCAGTGTTGGTCTTAAGATCTGCTTGGTCCAGTACATTTGGCTCTGGAGTCAGAAGACCTGGGTTTAAGTCTTGTCTCTGACTTCCAAATTCTTTGTGGCATTAAGCAATTCATTTCGCTCTGTAGCCTCAGTTATCTGTAAAATGAAAGGTTCTCAACTCTAAGTCCAAGGCTCTTTCCATGGTCTCAATAGTCAGATCATAAGGGCAACGATCTAGACAAGAAGGGCTTCAGAAGGCTATACCTATATTACTATAATACGTTTGTCATCCCTGTTTGTCATGTAAAACAAGACACATATCGCTTACAATAAAGAAAAATTAATGGTGGAGATAAAGTGAAGAATGGAATGTTGCATTGAGGAAGTGGGTTCAAATCCCAGTCCTGCCAGTTAGTATCTGTCTTACCTTAGATAAGTCAATCTCTCTGGGTCTCAATTTCTGTAGCTGTATTATTAGAAAATTGGACTAGATGATTCCCAAAGTACCTACCAGTTTCAAATCTATGATCCTCTATCTCTAACTACTAATAATCACTCTCGCCAGTTTATTATTATTATCATTATTATTATTAGTTACCCGACATTTGCATAGCACTTTCTATACATTATTTCATTTGACCAGCATCCTCATGACAACCTTGTGGGGTAAATAATGCAGTATCATGACCTCCACTTAACAAATGGAGCAGCAGAGAACACGAGTGATTTGCCAAGGTCTCATAGTGGTAGAGTTCACACTGGAGTTCAGGTCTTCTTACTTCAAGACTAAGGTCCTTGATGGTGGTAGCAAAGAAATGGAAACTGAAGGGATGTCCATCAATTGGGGAATGGCTGAACAAGTTATAGTACATGCGTGTATTGTAATACTATTGTATCATAAAAAATTACAAACAAGATGCTCACAAAAACCCCTGGAAAGACTTACCCAAAACATACAAAGTGAACTGAGCAGAACCAGGAGAATATTATACACAGCAACAACAATAATGTATGATGATCAACTGTGAATGACAACTATTTTTCAATAAGACTAGTATCCAGGACAACTCTAAGGGGCTCATGACAAAAAAGGATATCCACTGTCATAGAAGGAGCAGAGTCTGAATGCAGATTGCAACATTCCATTCCTCACCTTATCTCCTCCATACATTTTTCTTTGATGTAAGCGATACGTGTCTTGTTTTACAACATGACAAACAGGGAAATACATATTATAGTAATATAGGTATAACCTATATCATATTACCTGCCTTTTGGGGGTTGGGGGAAAGAGAGATGGAGGAGAAAAAAAGAATGAGACATAGATATTTACACCTAGTTATATGAGAATCTGTTTCTCTTGGATAAACATATAATAACTTATTACATATTTAAAACAAATCATATATGTCATATTATTGTTATATTACATGTTATATTATGTTATATATTGTGGTAATTCAAAAAATAAGGAACAAGAATGTGGCTCTTAGAAAAGGAACATGTAGGTCTTTTTAGGTTGACATCTTCCTATTCCAGACAGAGGAAATCAGCTTCCTGACCTTTGGTTAGGGATACAGATATACTTTTTGAGATAGATGTAATCCTGAAAAGTTCAAATATTTTGTGATTCTTAGACTTCTGGGAATATACATTTAGATCTAGAGGAAAGAAGAAGTAATCCTTATCTTTCCAAAAGGTTTTCTTGCAGGGTTTCTTTAAAAGGATGAACTTCCATTTTGGAAAAGTAAGGATTATTCCTCCTTTTCTAACCTTTATTTTTTGGGGGGTTGTGAGAGTTGTATGGGTCAAATTTTCATAGTTTAGTCTAGAATAAGAAATCATTCTAAATCTGGATTTATATTCCCAGAAGCCACAGAATCACAAAACGTTAGCACTGAAAAGAAACTCAGAGACCATCTGGCCCATCCCTTTCATTTTACAGATGAGGAAATTGGGGTATAGAGATGAAGTGGTTGGCAGATGATCACATAAGGCTGAATGGTAGAGACAGGATTCAGATCAATGCCTTTCAACCTCAAGTCCAGTATTTGTCCAATTATGTCATCTTAGTGTTTCTCCAAAGAACCTGGAGGATTTACATATACTCCTTTTTTGCCTTGACTTTGATCCTTCCCCTCTTTCTCTTTCCCTTTTCCCCCTTCTCCTCCCAAGTGGAGTTTTTCTTTTTTTTTTCCCTATCACTTTAATGGGTATGAATGGCACCATTATCTGCAAGGACCATGATTTATTATCCATATAAAAAGCTACTAATAGCCATTCTAGATTCTATGTCTGCTATCATACCCTTGTTTCTCTCAGTCAGATCCCTGAAATTCAAAGTTTATCATTTCACTTTTGCTTGATCAATCATGCAAACCAAAGATACTTTCAGTTCTTTCATCCATGAACAACTCGTTGCCCAAAGCTGTAAAAGTCCCTAGGGCTTGTCAGAAATAGAAATGCTGGAAATAGTCATTTTTTACACTTACTGCCCTAAAGCCTTTGGACTGGACTAAGAAAGAATTTTATTTAAGGGGAGTAACACTTTTAGGAATCCCAGAACTCCATTCTGCATTCTGAGCAAAAGAACTGTTTAACACAAAACCATCCAAACCATAGCTTAGCATTCCTTTTCTTTAAGTTCATGCTCTTAGTGGGCTTGTTCAGGAATGTCTTGGAGGAGTAAAGTAACCCACTGGTAACTTCGTATTGGCCTATGCCAGGAGTGTGATCATACCCCCCCCCCATTTTTATAAAAAGTCTATGGATTAAGATCAGTTGAATGAATCAGTGTGGCCATATTTATTTTTCTCGGGACCATAATGAGCTAAGAAAATCAATAACTATTTATTAAGTACCAATTATTTGAATCTAGGTCCTCTGAGCCAGCACTAGGCTGGGTACTGTGAGGGATGCAGAAATGGATGACACTGTCCCTGTTCTCCAGGAATTTATTATCTAGTTACAAAGAGCAGGCTAATGCACATGAAACAATAAGAATTATTCAAGAATGAAATTAAATGCCCAATAATGTGACATAGACTCTAAGTGCTTTAGTAACTGGGAAAAGGTCAAGATCAGTGAGGGCAGGAATAAATAAATAAATAAAAGGAGAAAGAATTATAAGGCAATGTAGTAGATAGGAAAACAAGCAAACAAGCTAACAACTGTGGAATTGGAGTCAGAGGACCTGGGTTCAAATCCAAGCACTGTCATTTAGCTATGGGACCACGGGCAAGTCACTTATCTCCTCTGGATCTCAATTTCCTCATCTGTGAAATAAATGAGGGTGCTAGCTTAGATGACCACTAAGGTCTCTTCCAACTCTAAATCCATGATCCCATGATTTGGGCCTTGGAAAGGCCCAAGTTAGAGGTTCAAGAACAGGGGAACAACATGAGAAGAGCTTTTGAGTATGATATACCCTTGAAGTTTTTGAGACCTATTTTAATTTAATACTGGATTAAGGAAAGTAGAAACTAAAAATAACATTCTCGAAAGTGATTTTAAAAAATATGTAGGATGCCAAAGTCACATTCAGCAAGAGTTTTGATTGGCAGTGCAGGGGAGGGATAGCTTACATCTTGAGTTCCTTACTTCAGTAAAATAGTAGGTCCAGATTCATTTTCTCCTCCATTAAAAAAAAATTATGATGTTAATAAATTGAAAGTGACCTGTCCTATTCCAAGAAAAAATAGGGGCCTTCCCTTAGGGCGGGCTGAGCCACCTGCTCCAGCCCTTCCCCAGCTCCATTCCCCCGCGGGTCAGCTGTCTAGCTTCCTCTCCTTCAGCTCGGCACAATTTCTGCCACCGAGTTACAGGAAATTTCTTTCTGAAAAGCCATTTGTCGACATATCCTAATGTAATGCACTTGAGCATTCATTCCCCTGTGCGGATCGATAAGGGCAGCAGCCTTCACTGCAGACTCACAAAGCGCACGGCAGGCTCTTGTTCGCACCGAGGCTATTTAACTAGCCTGGGCAGGACGACCCCAAAACAAAGCCTGGGTTCCTGCTTTTGTCTGCCCGGGAGCTTCATGGGCCTCTGCTCCACCCGCGGCCGGCGCCGTCCCAGGGGGTTCTGCACCATTCCAAGCCATTCCGAGCCCTTTGCAGTCGTTGCAGCCTAGTCCCCCAAGGTTGCAATCAAGGTCGATGGACTCTCCATCGAATTAGCGCGCTGGCGACGAACAAAGCATAAGCTATTCAAGGAGGACTTAAAGCCCACCAGTGACCCGGGTTCCCCGGCCACACCCACCTCCTAGAGCCCCCTTATACTGCCAGGGAGGGGACAGATTACTCCTAACCGGTCCCCACAGCGATGGTCAGAATTCCTATTTGTAAAGAAAGAAAGAAGAAAAGATTTTCCAGTAAGACAACTTTCTGCGACCCACTGAGCTGCCAAGGGGCGGAGGTTAATGTCTATTTCCACTTCTATAGCAAGCTGGATTGCAAGCAGATGGCAAAGTTCATTTTCTCGATTCCAATAAACATTGGCCCAAGCTTGTTCCAACTTCCATTTCTGAGGCTGTATTTGGTGGACAAGAGCCACAGGCTTCCCTCTGGAGACCAGCATTCTTGGGCAGTCCCCACCAAGCAGGAGATCGAGGTTAGGTAGAGGTCTGAGGGCAGGGGGTGCTAGGCAGTAAGGGAACAAAATGGCAGAAGAACCGCAGGATCCCGAGTCCTCTTTAAAGTTGTTGGGACTGATTTTAATTTAATGGCGAATTCACAAAAGAAGCTTCTCCATGGGAAAGCAGAAACCTAAAACATTAAAAACCGTTTTAAAATATATTTTCTTCAAAAGGAGCTTGATTCGGCTGAATGGGAGGACTGAGAGGCATGCAGCAGATCTGACCAAGGCACTGGCCATCTCCTGAGACAAAATCATGGCTCAGGTCCACACAGCACTGCCATAAGTGCTTAGAGTTCACCTTCAGAGGGTATTTAATAAATGCTAACGGCCCATAAATCTCTAACAGCAACAACATCCTCTGTAATACAGCTTAGAGGAAATTACTCTCATCCATAACCTTTTAGGTCTTTAGGAAAAGTGGAAGAAAGATGTGCATTCCAATCTCTAGAAAAATAGGGTCATCCAGATGTCCTGTAACTAAAGGGAGCATTCACAATAGCCTTCTGGTTGTGGAATTTTGATATGGCCCTGAATTCTTAATCGTTATCACTATGTTTTGCTGACATACATAATCATAGGGCTAAGAAGAGGTCATTTAGCCCAACTCTTTGCTTTTTAGAATAGAAGTCAGGAATTTTACTGAAAGCTGTGGGCCAAAGGTTCATAACTTCACTCCATGGGGTTTGGAGCCATGAAGGGGGGCAGCTGTCCTCAACAAAGAGAAGTCATTTTAGGGCAGAAGTATGATCAGGGATACTCCAGGTATGGGGGACAATGAATTCAGGTGGATGGTTCAGACAACAGGAAGGAAGACAGGCTCACAACATCATGGAATTGTGGGTTCTAGGAGCTGAAAGATACCTCAGATGCCCTCAAGTCCAACCCTCTCATTTTATAGATTGAGGCTAATTAAGTGACTTGCCCAAGACAGTAAGAATTAGAAGTGAGATTCAAAGATTAGAGGTCATGTTTTTGCTTCCCCTTCCTTACAACTAGGGGCAGATTCCTTGGGGGTTTAGGAGTCTCCTATTAATATGTCAGTCAGTATTAATAGACAGGAAAAGACATACTTTAAGCCCCAAGAATTATACATAAGATATTCACCTAGAAGAGATAATATCTACTACCATGAGAAAATAGTGGGGCAATCTCTTTATGGAACTGGAAGGCAATAGCTGCTGCCATAGCTTCTGTCAATGAATGAAACTCTTTCACAGGGTTTATAACAGGGGACTAAGTTTATCATCTGTTCTCTAGGGAATGACTGTTGTCGATACTAGCACTCAGACATTGACACAGGTGATAACGTTAGCCCCCTGATCTGCTGAGTCAGGTCCTATTCTGTGGACATGGAACTTCTTGCTGAAATAATAGCAATTGCCCACTTCACACCTATCAGATTGTCTAATATGACCAAAAAAAAGGACAAGATGTGAGAATATTGGGACACTAAAATACCATTGGTGGAGGCATGAACTGATACAACCCTACTGGAAAACAATTGGGAGCTTTGATCAAAAAGCTATAAAACTGTGCATACCCTTTGACCCAGCAATACCATGACTAGATATATATCCCAAAGGAATCCTAGAGAAGAAAAAAGGATTTCTGTGCACAAAAATATTTATAGCAACTCTCTTTGTGGTGACAAAAAATTGGAAACTGAAGGAATGTCCATCAATTGGGGGATGACTGCACAAATTATAGTACATGGCTGTGATGGAATCCTATTGTGCCATAAGAAATGACTAATGGAATGACTTCGGAAAAACCTGGAAAGGCTTGTATGAACTGATGCAAAGTGAAGTGAGCAGAACCAGGAGAAGATTGTATATAGTAACAGAAATACTGTATTATGATTAACTTTAGTTGGGGAAAGAGGGAGAGGATTTGAATAGCAAAAGGTCAGGAAGGAATCTTTAAAAAAAATTGTTTCTACATGTAATTTTTAAAAAAGGAATGAATTAGTAAGAAAAAATAAAATAAAGTACTTAACTCCCCGCCCCCTCCCCAGCAATTCCTTATTGGTATTTAAAATTCTCCTGAGTCAGGAAAAACCTGAGGTGAAGAAAGCAAACCATTGTCTTCATATCTGATATTTATATTGTTCCGTAAGTACATTCAGGAACCTTGATAGTTCCTTTTGAAGAGTTCTTAGACATGAACCTCACCTAAGCTTTATTTAAAAGACTTTCTCAGAGTTACTTGGGAGTAGGGGCAATGAGCCAAAAAGATAACAATTTACTTTTATATAATGCTTTAAGGTTTGCAAAGCATTTTAAAAATCATTACTTATTTGTTCCTTACAATAACTCTAGGAGGTAGGCACTCTTAACACTACCATTTTACAGTTGAGGAAACTGAAGCAGAGACAGGTTACATGAGTTATCCAGAGTCAGTCAGGTAGTAAATGTCTGAAGTCAGATTTGAACTCAGATCTTCTTGACTCCAGGTCCAGAATTCTATCCATTGTGTCACCTGGCTGCCAAGAAAAATTTAACTTTCTTTCCCCTCCACTTTTAGTGGTCAGGATCCTCTCAGAATGAACTTGCTCCATGTGATTCCCAAACCAGAGCTCCTTGTGGGAGGGAACTTAGGTTCATAGATTTAGGCATGGAGGGAACTTTAGAGCTGATCTTGTCTAACACCCTCATTATACAGAAGAGGAAACTGAGGCTTAAAAATGTAAGTAATTTTCCCTATGTCATGAATATAAATGAATAGAGCCAGATTTGAATCTCAGTTCATTCACTCGAAATTTTAGGTTTGTTTGTTTTTTCTGTTGTTATTTTTGGTTGGTTTTGCTTACCCTCAAACTAACTGTAATCATCAGGTTTGATGTGTAGCAATCTCAGGTTCCTATTGGACGAACAGGCTAGGTCAATGGGCCAATGCTTTCAATATAGTGGAACCAATTACCTGGCTTTTTGGTGTAGGCAACATCCAGTTTGGGTAGAGAAGACTCATGCGTGGCAGAGCAAGAGTCCTGTTGGCGTATGTAGCAAAGATTTCACCCTGAATGGATTTTGAGAAGGTTTTCTCTGGTGATCTAAGGGCTGGGAAGACAAGAAGGCTGTAATCCCCGATGGACTCTGGGCCTCAGGAGTTTCTATCTATTCCCATCCCTTAGCAGGGAAGCTGCTGAGTGTTTGTGCCAATCTGGAGAAAGACTAACCCTGAATGAGTTGCTATGGCAGAAGGGAGGCCTCTGGGAGAAGGGTTGATGTGGCAGGAAATCATTCTAGTGTCTCAACAGTCATTAAGTTTGGGGTGGTCACTGAAACCACTAAAGGATGGTGTTTTGACCACAACGGCCCCGGCAGCAAAATTCCTCTATTAATTGGAGCTCAGGTCAATGTCCCTTGCCTGAACTCAGTTGACCAGGACAAGACTACAGATCTTCCCAAATAACAGCTGGAACTCTGCAAAGTAACCCATCCTGGAAGAAGACTGATATGCCATTAAAAATAAAATTCTCCAACAGGAAGGAATCTCCTTCGGGGCAGTCTCTTTTCTTTTTGTCTTTGCATTCCCAGAACCTAGTCCAGTGCCTAGCACATAGTAGGTGCATAAAAATAATAATATAGCTAATATTTATGTAGGATCTACTATATATGCCAGGAACTTTTCTAAGTGTTTTACAGAGATCTCATTTACTCTTCACAACAATGCTGGAGATAGATGCTATTATCTCATTTTATAGATGAGAAACTGAGGCAAACAGAGATCCAGTGACTTGCCCAAGATAACCCATCTAGTAAGTGTGTGTGTGTTTTTAACTCTTAACTTCTGTCTTAGAATCCATACTAAGTATCAGTTCCAAGGCAAAAGAAGATTCATATGGGCTGGGCAATGGGGATTAAGTGCTTGCCCAGAGTCACATAGCTAGGAAGTAGCTGAGGGTAGATTTGAACCCAGAACCTCCCATCTCCAGGTCTGGCACTCTGTCTACTCAAGAAAGTGTTTTGAGGCTAGATTTGAATACAGCCCTCTATTTATCCACTTAATAAATGCTTGTTGAATTGAATTGACTTGCAATGACTTGATAGGTCATAATAATAATAATAATGGCAAGATAAAGTCCTTCAGATGGACAAAGCTTATAAAATTCAAGTCTCTGCCGCTCATAAAGAAGTCACTAGAAAAAAGGAAGACACAGAAAATGGCAACTTCCTCTTCTGGTAGCAGCCTGAAAGCCCCCAAAAAGGAAGAGGGAACCTCTGAGGCTGCCATGAATACTAACCAGTCTTTCCAGAGAAGTTTCGGAGGAAAGAGCCATGAGTAAAAAGCTCTACGTATGGGCACATTGAGGCTGTGTTGATGGCCTGTAGTTATGTGGAATAGGTATAGCTGCCTCTAGGGAAGGTAGTTGGAAAGAGCTTGGCAACCACAAGGCACGCTAATGAACAGAGGAAGGATGTCTGTGCCCTTGTTGCTGGGAGCCAATTCCTCCCCTGCCCCCACCCAGGTACGTTTAAGGAAGTTGAGTCGCACACCACCTCCACACCACCTCCCTCCAAAGGGACTTGGGGAAGGCAAATCTTAGAAAAGGAACACAATGATCATAATTAGGGAATACATCCAACCCATCTATTGAGCAAGAGAAGGCAATAATTAGGGCCAGTTGTCTTGGTGAAGGTCGTGGTCCTTTTCCTCTCAGGTCACTGAAAGCCAGCCTATAGAAGCAGAGATAATGCAGGCTCCTGGGCCAGTGTTCATCATCTCCCTATTTTGTTTAGAAAGGGAATCTGGCTGTGGGCAGCCAGGTGAATTGAGAGCCAGGCTCAGAGATGGGAGGTCCTGGGTTCAAATCTGGACTCAGACACTTTCTAGCTGTGTGACCCTGGGCAAGTCACTTGACCCCCATTGCCTAACCCTTACCATTCTTCTTCCTTGGAACCAATACATCATATTGGTTCTAAGATGGAAGCGAAGGGTTTAAAAAGATAAAAGAAAAGAAAGAACCAGATGAGACCCCAGTGAAATAGAATAGTACAACTTGGGAGTTAGGGTGGTAGGGAGACTGTCATCTGTGTGCTTTTGTTTGTGTGTCTCTGTTCTGTGTTGTGTGTGGTGCCTCAGGAGGATCCTAAGCAAAGGGCTGTGTTGGACAGTGACAGTCCCAGGTCACAAGACAAATATATCTTGGACAACATTATCTGAACCTTTTCCTGTTGTTTGAGGAATAGATCCCTAAACCTTTTTGACTGCACACCCGATAGTAAAAAACAAAACATCTTAGTATGAACTCCCAATATATATGACTTCTAGATTATACCTATGAACTCCTATGCTAAAAATTATGCATGCTAGTAAAGTTACACACAAAGAGAAATAGAAAAGAATGAGATAATGATGAAATAATATTTTATCTCATGTATTTATTCCTGTAGTCAATAGGGAGACACAGGGGAGAATTTAGTTGGCAGATGAGAGGTATGGCCACGCCTGTGCTTTAGGGCAGCATTGAAGATGATGGATTGGAGAGGAGGAAGGACCATAAACAGGAGGGCTAAGTAGAGGCTACTGTAATACTCCAGGGAAGGGGCTGGATGAGAACAGAGATCCTGGGAAGAGAGAGAAAGGAGCAAAGGCTAGATAACAAGATTTGGCAACTGATTGCACATGTGGGGTGAAAGAAAGTGAAAAGATAATATTATGTAATCAAAACCTATCCATTCCTTCTTATCCTGGGCTGCTCACTTTTTCCTCCTTTATTGGCCACTGCTCTAGAGTACAGAGCCTGCTACTGTGTGGGAGACAAGGTGGGGGGGCTACTAAGTTTGGGGTAGAGGTTAGACTGAAGAAAATTTGTCTGAATAACTGTTGCCTGGGGAAGTCACCAAGGAGGCTATTAGTAGGTGAAGGGTGAATGAAGGAGTTTTGAAGGGGGTAGATATAGTGAAGGCCAAGTCCAGGATTGCCTGCTGGGAAGAGTGTGGGATACAATCCATCTTCCTACCCTCCATCTGGTTAGTGACACACCTTTTGGTGTCAGTCCACAGCCTCCTACTTTAGAGAGCACTGGTCTAGAGCACGCCCATACTAGAGGTTGTGGAATCTGACAGTTAGATTATAGAACCATGATAATGTAAGGGACAATATCATGGGATCATCCAGTGAGCTGGAAGGGATTTTAGAAGTCAACTCATTTAAACTCAGAACCTCTATCCCTAAATCCAATGATCTTTCCTCTATGTAGTCATTATTTTCTGTTGGGTTCAAATCTGCATGACCCTTTTGTGAAGGTTTTCTTGGCAAAGATACTGGAGGAGTTCACCATTTCCTTTTCCACCTCATTTTACAGATAAGGAAACTGAGGCAAACAGGGTTAAGTGATTTGTCCAGGGAGCCACAGCTAGTAAGTGTCTGAGGTCATTTTTGAACTCAGAGAGACATCTTCCTGACTTTAGTCCTTTAGTGCACTCTATCCACTGTGTCACCTACCTGATGTCATGCTATTGTCATAATACTAAGATTAGTCATAGGTGCTAAGTGGCTCCATAGTACAGAGGGTCAGACCTGGAGTCAGGAAGACCTATATTTAAATGTAGCCTCAGATACTTACTAGCTTATAAACTGTAGAAAAGTCACTGAATCTCTGTTTGGCTCAATTTCCTCATGGGAATAACCACAACATCTACTTTCCTAGGTTGTTGTAAAGATTAAATGAGATAATTGTAAAGTGCTTAAAGGTTCAATGTCTGCCACATAGTGAGTGCTATATAAATGTAAGAGTAGTAGTCATCATCATAGTAGTAGTAGTAGTAGTAGTAGTAGTAGTAGTAGTAGTAGTAGTAGTAGAAGAGTAGAAAGGAAGTGGCTGATGACAAGATGGTTTATTTATCCTATATCATCCTATAGCAGGGTTGGTGAACCTTTTCCCAGTTTGAGTGCCCAGAGGGCAAATTCAAGCTGCCTATGACCCCTCCGGATTACCAGAGAGAGCTGAGGGAGGAAGTGCTTGCTTTAGGTAACTGGACAGAGGGATGGGGCATGCAAAAAATCCTCAGGCAATGGGAAGAGCTGGGAATGGAACATCTCCAGGAGTACCAGCTCTGCAGGAGTGCATGGCTTTGCCAAGGAAGTCCTATAGGATTAATATAAACCCTGAGAGAGAAGTGGACATGCCAGAATAAAGATTCCAGGAAGCCTGATGTCTGAGATTGTTGTGACCCAGATGCTATAGCTTTACCCTTCTCTGGGCAGGTCAGGGGATCGACCTTGACTTGTCACACCTGGACCATGGAGAATTCTTCTGAAGAGCCATAGTTAGTTGGACATGCTATAATCTCTTCATCAAATTATTCTTGCCTGCCTTCTCCATCATCATGACTAAACATAGCTGGATCCATACTTTGCCAGAGGATTATTCTGCCCAGAAAATGGGATTAATTGATAGGTTGAAAAAATTCAATTCAAGATATAGTCCTTGATTTACTTTTAAGAAATACAATTTCTCATTTCTGTTAAATGAGTCATAGGGTCATAGAACCACAGAAGGGACCATAGATATCATCTCCTCATGGACCACAGATTTAGAGCTGGCCTCAGAGGATAGTTAGGACATCCCTTTCATTTTACAGTTGTAAAAACTAACTTCCAGTGAGGTTAAGTACAAGGTGATAAAATTATGATGTTCCACTGTCAGGATTGAAACCAGGTCCTGTGACCCTGAATCCAGTACTTATTCCACTTTGCCAAGCTGTCTCTCTTGCAAGCTATCTTCAAGCATTTGAAGGCATCATAGGATCAAAGATTTTGAGCTAGAAGGGACCTTAGGGTTCATTTAGTTCAGTGGTCCTTTAAGGATGTACCCCAGATGGATGGAACTTAGACTTGTCATCACATGTCTCCAAGTCTCCTGAATCCCCTCTCTGGACACCATGATATCTCACAGCAAAAAATAATACTATGTTGTGAGCAAAAGACATTTGAGGACCCTCACCTAGTCCTATCACCTTGTTTTAGAGATTGAGCCCCTGAGGTCCACAGAGCAATTAAGTGACTTCTTCAAAGTTATCCAGCAACAGAAGCCAAAACCAGAATCCATTTCTCCTGGACGTTCTTCTTTCTGTAATATCATACCCATAGATGGTCTCACCAATACTCTAGCTTCCATTTTGTTTGCACTGACAGACCCTCATGTAGGGAATGTTCTTATTCTTCACCTTTACCTTCTGGTTTCTCCAATTTCCTTTAAGTTCATCTCAAATCCTGGCTCCCATCTTCTTCCTGATCCACTGTCCCTTGCTCAGTGGATAGAGGACCAGAGCTACAGACAGGAGGTCTTGGGTTCAAAGCTGGCCTCAGATACTTCCTAGCTGTGTGACCCTGGGCAAGTCACTTAACCCCCATTGCCTAGCCTTTGCCACTCTTCTGCCTTGGAATCAATACACCGTATTGATTCCAAGATGGAAGGTAAGTGTTTAAAAAAAATTACTTGCCCTAACCCTCCACCTTTTGTCCTTCCTAGGCTATCATGGTGTCTAAAATTTCCTGTCTGTAGCCCTGGTCCTCTATCCACTGAGCCATCCAGCTGCCCCTAAACTGCATATAATCTTGTATGTCCAGTATGAGGCTTGTTGTCTCTTCCATGGGGTTATGAGTTCCTTAAGAACAAAGGCTGTGTCTTTGCCTATCTTTGTGTCTCAAATGTTTACTTAGCAGCATGCCTGGAACTTAGTAAGAGACTGGCAATTGCTTGATGCCTGACTGACTGACAGATGCTCTCTCTCTCTCTCATGTCCTATGACCTGAGAATGAGTAACTTGTCCAGGAGGGATGGACAGAGCTCTGATTGACAATCTTGTCTGGACTTGATTCAGGTCCTACACATGGCTCTTTTCAAACTTGCTACCATGCCATTAAAGATCATCTTTACCACTTAGGGCAGGTAGACCACAGGTTGCCAATCTCTGTAGTAGAAGAACCATACTCAAGGGGACAGCTAGGTGACTCAGTGGATAGAGAGCCAGACCTGGAGATAGGAGGCCCTGGGTTCAAATTTGACCTTAGATACTTCCTAGCTCTATGACCCTGGGCAGATCACTTAAACTGCCATTGCCTAGCCCTATCTTCTCTTCTGCTTTTGGAACCAATACCTATTATTGATTCTTAGAGAGAAGGTAAGGATTTTTTTCTAAATGGCACAAATTTATTTCATCATTAATGAAAGCTCAACAATAGTTGGACCCAAAAACCTCTTTCTCTGATATGCTCTAATTAAGTATATGGGGCAGGGAGGTGACTCAGTGGATAGAGAGTCCAACCTAAAGACAAGAGGTCCTGGGTTCAAATGTGGCCTCAGACACTTCCTAGCTGGATGACCCTAGGCAAGTCACTTAACTGCCATTGCCTAGCCCTTACCACTCTTCTGCCTTGGTTCTAAGACAAAAAGTAAAGGTTAAAAACAAGAAGGACCATCATCAAATCAGAACAGCTCTATAGCAGCTTCTGTGAATTTGTCTCAGCATTACAGGGAATTCATTGTGTTTTATATTTCCTAACTAGCCAAAAGATCTGTTTTTGATGCCTTTGCGAGCCTGTTTCAGTGTCTGGGGACATTTTCCTTCTTTGGATTTCCTGACCAGCCAAAAGACCTGACCCTGTAATGTACATTTTGAAAGATCGGTGACTTTAGCGTCAGAGAACTTACATTCCGATCTTGCCTCCGATACACTTGCCTGTGTGACCTTGGGTTTTTTGGGTTTCTTTGTCCCTTCCTTGGTTTGCTCATCTGTAAAATATAGGGCTTAGAACAAAAGGATCTCCAAGGTCCTTTCCTGCTCTAAATCGTACCTATAATCTTCACCCACAAACTTTAGGGGCACTCCTTTACCAGTCTACATTTAGATCTTAGAAAACTCAAAGGTGCAGACATCCCCAAGAAGCACGATGCCAGAAAGAGAAAGGAGAAAGGAGCCATGCCAAGCATTAGGACCCAGGGCTGGCAACCAGAAAGCTTTGCTTCTGGGCCAGGCTTGACGAGTGACCTTGGAAAAAGTAACCTACCCTTGCACCTCTGTTGTAGCAAAACTGGAAAAATGCCCTGCCTCCCAGGTGTGTTTGGAGGATTAATGAATGTTTATGTGGCCATGTGGAGAGAGAGAGAGTTATACATTCTCATAATAATCTGTGTGGGCTGTTATGGCTCAGCATCCAGCCAGATTTGTTGATGAAGAAACACTGGCTAATTACCGTGGCTACGGTGACAAAGAGCGTGGCCCCTCTCTCCTTGGATACCCCACTCCAGCCTCCTAATTAGCCTGACTTTGCCAGAGCCCCTTTGTCTCCTATTCTCTTCAGTTTCTGGTGGAATTCTTCCAGCTGGAAATTGTTCTCCTCATGCCCGGGGCCGGGGGGGGGGTCGTTATTTTTTTGTGGTCCCCATTAAAACACCACAAACAAAAACCAGACAGCAAGAAGAGAGTCACATCATTCACAAAGATGGGAGAAGGAGACTTTTCTCGATGCCCACAAATTATAGACAAGCAACAGTGGAAAATATGGAAGAACCCCCACCCCCAATTATCCAGAGATAGGGGGAAGGCTGGATTGGCAGGAGGGTAATAAAGTGGACTATGCTTTTTCCTTCTGTGTGTGTGTGTGTGTGTGTGTGTGTGTGTGTGTGTGTGTGTGTGTGTTGTTTTATTTATGAAGCTAAACACAGAAATTCCAGGCATCTCCCCTAAACAAAAGAACCACTAATGTTTGCTTCTGGTCAATACATAAAACTTGGTGAAGGTCCAGGAGCTGGACATATATTTACAGTGAAACCTCCTATAAATCAGAGCTCAGATTTAGCAAGACTTCCATGTCCTGCTTTATCTGTCTTAATAGACGGCCTGTCACACTAATTACAACCCAAGTTATTATTACTAGAAAAATGTTCAAGAAGTTTCTTTTCCTCTACATGATGAGGAGAAACTTCCTCTGAATAATATGCAAAAAAGGGAATAAAGACAAAATGTTCAAATCATGTAATATTACCATTGTCCCCGGCTCTAACATTTGACTGAAATGACCTGACCTCCCAAGAATCTTTGCTTTGAGTTATCTTGCCTTGGCATCGTTATCAGCCATAAACAGATCTTGTTCTCCTTGAAAGTGCCTCCAATTGTTTTGCTGGCTCCAACTCCCTAAGTCAACACAGGGAGAGCAAAGAAAACAAACCACTTTAGGGCTCCTTTATAAATGTTCTTCTACCTGCCAAAAATGGAAAACTATAAATAGGGGGCCCTGAAGAACAGCAGTTCAAATATATTTAACATAGAAAAAACAAGCGGAAAAGAGTGGATATTTTGCAAGGCTGGGGGACAGTTTTCCTATGAAATTTCTGTGGCCATAAAGGAAGCAAGGAAAACACACCTCCACAGTGAAAATATCACTCCCTCATCCTTAAGAAAGACTCAAAATTGCTTTCCTGGAGCAAGTTTTACATTTTGATATAGCACTATGGGGGTAAAGTGCTGGGTGGATTGCTTTTGTTTTCCCACTCACTATCCAGTGAGAGAGGTCAATGTTAATCAACTCTTTTGTGCACTAGAGAAAAGTGCAAGAAGACTGGAAGATGAGGGGGCAGGTTATGCAGAGCTTTTAACACCACATAGATTGCTTCCATTTGCTCCTGGGAGTGACAGGTGGAACCATTAGAGTTTGTTGAGTAAGGGGGTGACATGCTTTAGAAAAAATCATTTTGTTAGTTTAGTGGGGTTTGGATTAGAGTGGGGAGAGACTTGTGACTGGGAAACCAATTTATCTCAGCTGTCAAGATATGAGGTAAGGAGATTTTTTACTAGGAAGGTGGCATTGCCGGGGGAGAGAAATGACCATATTCAAGAGGTGTTACAGAGGTGAAAATGTTAATTAACTCTTTGGGGCACTAGAGAAAATAGACCCTGAGACCTGTAACAACTAGACCAGAGGCAAAAATAGACTATATATTTACATACATATTCTCAAATGAGATAATAATTGTAAAGCATTCAGCATGGTGCCTGGTACATAGTAGGTACTTATTCACTTTTTTTTTCCTTCCTTCTTTCCTTCTTCCCTTCGTTCCTTCTTTCTTCCTTCCTTCCTTCCTTCCTTCCTTCCTTCCTTCCTTCCTTCCTTCGTTCTTCCTTCCTTCTTCCTTCCTTCTGTACTAGAAGGGGATCATGAACCAAAGCTTGACAGGTTTCTGAGAGGGAGGGAATAGATAAATAGGAACACTACTTCCTCTCCCAGACAGAGCTGCCTCAGAGAAGGTGAAGTTAGATCTATGTCCAGAGCTGAAGGGTAAGAGAAATCCCCTTCAATCTCTGGTTTCTGTTCTCTTCTCTGGATGGTTATTATCTTTGATCCCCTCAGTATATTTGAAGAATGAGATGTTTAGTTCTTCTGTAATTTGTAAGATCTATTTATTGTCTGGAGATTCAGGATTGGTACATTAGGGAAGAGGGAAAACAGGAAGTCACTATTTCTAATTTCAACCTAAATTCCCTCCAGGGGTTGAGAGCTCAGGTCTGGGGATCTGGGTCCCTGAGGATTGTTTTGGAGTCAGGCTGGTGTAATTTCCAGATATAGATAGCTTTGAAAATGTTGATGGGAAATCTTCTGGATGGATAGTCTCTTGCCTTCCCCAAAGGGAAAAAGTCTCTATCCACCACTTATGAGGAAAGATGGCTAATTTGGGTCTCTTTAGATCAATTGAGGGATTATAGCAGGCTAAATTCAATGTGGTTGCTCTTTCCCCTCTCAGTTTAGAAAGGACAAATACTCCTCAACTTTTTTTTTCAACTCCTTTTCTTGGCTGGAGGTTCCAGTTCCATCCCCTGTTGTCAGCCAAAGTTCCATTTCCTTCCTACATAAAGTTTCCTTGTAAATCAAGTCCTTGCAGTGTAGACTGTACATCTCTGATCCACACTTCCTTCCCTCCTTCCTCCATTCCTTCCTTCTTTCCTTCTTTCCTTCCTTCCATCTTTCTTCCTTTCCTCCCTTCCTTCCATATGTATGTATACATATACATAGAGCTGATGTTTCAACGTATGTGTATATGTTTTATGAGGCAGTAGGACAAGCAGATTAGTAATTTCTCTAGAGTACAGAATGTCTACTATGGAATTCTTACACTGATGGAGATTAGAAGTTCATCTACTCAAATTATAATTTGAGACAGTTGCCTAAAACACTGAGAGAGATTAAATGGTTTGCCCATCATCACTAAGTTAATGTCTCAGAGGCAGGACAGTAACTCCTGACTCCTAAGGTTGGTCTTCTATCTACTGTGCCATTGCTCCTTATCGTTTACATTCCCTGATATCTGATTCTCCTTAGTTTTCTCAAGGTTTTCTAAATCACATATAAATCGTATCTTTATCTTTTAATGTATCTTTATCATTTAATTCTTTTGCATGGGCTCATAGACTCCATTTTTCCTATTTTGCTGTGCCTGCAATTTCAAAATTTATTATCCCCTGTATTGAATGGGGCTGAAAATTCTCCCAGGAAAGCCTGGAGCTTAATTATTATTATAGGTAACACTTGCATAGTTCCTTAAGATCTGTTTTTATAGCATTGTAAAAATTCTGTTTTTAAAAGGTCTTCTCTATTAAAAGGCGTAAGCCAAGTAGCCATAAATTGTTCCAGGCTAGTACAAAGAGAGCCCTACCACAGTTCTCAGTTGGAACACTAAGTCCTTCGTGGCCTGAAAAACTATCTGAAATTGGTTGTTTGGTTCATACATTGGGTGGTTTGGTTTACTACCCCTTGGTTATAACATTCCTTCTTGGTTTCTGGTTCCCTGAAGTTTGAGAGGCATGTGTCCATGAGCCAAGTAGACTTTGTGCTAGATCTTAATGTGTCTTTGGCACCTTCAGACACAGAACCTTCTCTCTTCAAGCTTTCTTGCCTCTGAGCAACTGAAAGAGGTTTTGGAGACCATCAAGAGTCATGGAGAGTCTGAGGGCTGTTAATGAATGCTATCATGTTGTTAAACACTTTAAAATGCTGCAATTATTTTTAGGGCATCATTCAGAAATTGGTCCCATATATAATTTTTTTTAAATTAAATTTTCTTTACTTATTGTTGATCTAATTACTACACACAATTTCTTTTTCTTTATTTTTTGAAACCTTTACTTTCTGACTTAGAATCAATATTGTGTGTTGGTTCCAAGGCAGAAGAGTGGTAAGGGCTAGGCAATGGGGATTAAGTGACTTCCCATGGTCACACAGCTAGGATGTGTCTGAGGCCACATATGAACACAGGACCTGGCACTCTACTCACTGAGCCACCTAGATCCCTCCCAACCCCCACATTTCATTCTGTGACAAAGAACATTTTAAGTAACTTGATATATTTTGTTCACTCCATACTCCAATGGATCTGATATAAATAATGTGAAAGTTCCTTTTAACAAAAGAAGTTACAGACCTTACATTCCTGCCCTTCCTGATCCACTCTTGTCCATGCTGCCCCAATAAGTTTACCACAGAGGATGAGACTCAGACTGACCCAATGTACTGCAGATTCTTCCCTTTATTTTCTTTTGGCATCATAGGATTATCAGTGGAACACGGGATATTGTCCCCACTCTCACCATATGGCTCTCTCACCTTCTATTCCCATCATGCATTTCCTTGATGACCTCCTTCACTCTACTTCTTTTTCCATTCTTTGCTTATTGTGTGTTGCAGGCTGCTTACATTCACCACCTGCCCTTCTGTTGCCCTCTCAGTGATACTCATTTGAATTCTTCTGAGAATAGTGTTCCATGATTCACAGCCGTACAGCAACTCCCTCAGAATATTGGTTTTTCCAAAGGCAAATCTTTGTTCAAGGGAGAAGTTTGGAGTCATTCAGAAAGCTTTTTTGTTTCTCAAAAGGGGAAGTATCCTATAGAGAGTAGAAGATCTGTGCCTGGAATGAAGAAAAGAGGTCAGGCCAAGGGAAGGAGTGAGATTGCCAGGGGAAAGAGGGCTGAAAGGGAAAGAAAAGGGGCCAAGGGGAAAACCTACACTGAAGGCTCAGGGAAAGGATGAAGGGTTAGGGAAGGAGAATGAGGAGGAGCTGCTGGTGAGATAGAGTAGGGTACCTCAGAAACTGAAGGAACAGAAGGGAGCTAATACTTTAGTATCTATAATATAGGATCCTATAGAATCTTTACCTCTTTTCTAAACATTACCCTTCCTCTTCCTCTCTTGTTTATAATCTCAATCCCACCCCACAGTCTACCCTCCGCCTTCAGGATCTTGGGCCAAAGATATTTTATCTTTCTTTCCCTTTTTCACTGGCTCCTTCCCATGTGTCTACAAACATACTAGTCTTCCAAGTGCTAAAAAAAAGCCTTCCCTTGACCTTTCTATCTTATTTAGCTACAGTACTTTCTCTTTCCCCTGCCTGCACTTCTCCAATAGCCTACAAAGTCTTTGAAAGCAGGGACTATTTTTTGCCTTTCTTCATATCTCCAGTATAATGCCTGGTGCTTAATAAATGCCTATTAACTTGATTAAGATTCTTGAAAAAGTTTCTATCCTTTACCCCCAATTTTCTTCTCAACACCTTCAGGATCTAACTCCTATCTTCACCACTCTACTGTAAGGCATCTCGAAGACCTTCCATTATCTCTCAGTTGTGAAATCCAAGGATCTTTTTGTAGTCCTTACTGAAACACTTTCTCCCTGTTGACTTACTCCTTCCTTTCTCCTCACTTACTTTCCTGGTTTTCCTCTTATGTATTGAGCTGTTCCTTTCCTGGTCCCCCTACTCCTTTCTGTCTCCTTAAAGTAGATATTCCAGGTTCTATCCTTGATTTTTTTTTAAATCCCTACCTTCTGTCTTGGAGTCAATAGTGTGTATTGGCTCCAAGGCAGAAGAGTGGTAAGGGCTAGGCAATGGGGGTCAAGTGACTTGTCCAGGGTCACACAGCTGGGAAGTGTTTGAGGTCACATTTGAAGCCAGGACCTCCCATCTCTAGGCCTGGCTCTCAATCCACTGAGCTACCCAGCTGCCCCCTCTCATTGATTTTTTAAACATAAACTAAAGGGGTTGAAATCAATAGACTCTAAGGTCCTTTCCAACTCTAAATTCTATGATCCTATACTTGACTTCTCACTTTCATGGGCTTCTTTTAGTTTTATGTCTCCAGGATGCATGGGTATTAAGGCCCCATGGTTGGGGGGAGATTGTATTGCCCTCCCCTCCACTATAGATGCTTACTTGCCTTCTGTGCCATCATTAGAATTAAGATTCCTCTGACCCTGACCTTCTTTCCTTATTAGGCATTTCAGATAATATCCTCAGTTCAGTGGTCCAAACTAACTCCTTACCTTATCTCACTGATGATGTGGTGTTATTCAGACAACTTCATGTCAATTCCTTCTCTAAACTTATTCTATGGAAGCTTGAGGGACTTGGAGTCTTTGATTAGAATGTCTCAAATCAGAGGGTAAATTCTGCCAAATTTCCAAACCACCAGTGTATGCTGCACATGGAAGCCTCATATCTATGCATTTCCTCATTGGCCGTCTCTGTGTGACAGTGTCACTTCAGAAACAGTTCCCTCCCTTTTTGCCCTGCTACCTGAAGCTCAACATGTTCCAAACAGAAATTACTATTTTTCCTTTAAATAAGAGAGGAGGGATGGTATTCTCTTCTCCAAAATGTTTTCTCTAGTTATAGGATAAGGAAAATTAATGTTGAATTATAATAATTCCTATATGAAAATTTTCTTAAACTTCTGGTTCAAAGATTAGCTAGCTTCCAAGATAAAATGATTTATTCCCAGGTCTCAAGGTATTTCAATGGACTGGATTTTGTTAGAGGCAGGGTGGAGACCTACTCCTTATTTATCTGTAATCAAGAACTCTCTTTGGTAAGAGATGCCAGCAATCTCTTTGTACTGAACTTGGTAGTCTGGAATCTTCCTTGTAAGACCCAATAATGAAGGAGAAGTTAAAGTCACCTTCTTCCTTGATAGTAATCAATGGGGATTGCCAGGGGATGTCCTAAAGTTCTAAGGTTGAGCTGAAAGAGGACACAACCTTTATAAGAAGAAGTAGGACTCCCTACTATGGGAAAGGAAATCTTCCCCCAATTATATCACTTTGTTTTTATGTAATCAATCAGAGACCTGGAGGTCATTTACCATTGAGATGTTCAGGGATAGACAGACATTCAAAGAAAGGAAGTTGAAACCAACGAGAAAGGAAACTGATCCTGCAAGCACCTGTGCGGTTCTGGGTAAATTAAGGAACTATGATTGGTTCCTAAGATGTGATGTGGAAGAGCTAGTGGGTGGAGAAAACTGCTTATAAGTCTAGGCCCAGCTCACTCTCATGCTTTTCTGGCTGGAGATTGGAACCTGAGGGAATCCCTATTGGTGGTAGGCTTCAATCCATCAAGTGGCATATAGGATAGTAAGCTAATAAACTCTTTATCTCTTTCCTACATTTCCATCTCTTTACTATCACTACTTTGATATAATAAAGATACTAATGCTACTAGTAGCTTCATAAGTTAATTTTAACTATTACATACTGGTGAGAGAGTCATTCTTTGTTAGCAAACACTTGCATCTTTTAATAAACAGTGTTAATTCCGGATGTCATATTCTTTATTGGTTAAAAATCCAAATGCTAGGAATATTCACAGAAATTAGAAGAAATCAGTTTTATATATGGCACCCTGTCTGGGTCAATCACTGGACTTGGACTTTTATGTTTGCAAATTGAGACACCAAGGAGATGACTATGTTGGGTTCTAGAGGTAACTCTGTGGAACTATAGCTCACAAGCTTCCACTGATAATGCTGCCCTATAATAATCAACCAGTAGACACAATTAGCTTTTAGAAAAGACATTTATTAAGACTTCTGAGAAAAAGCAATAGTTAAAAACAAATAAACATTCCCTCCCCCCCTGGTATAGCCCGTTGTCTATTTCTGAGGTATAAATACTCATATTGAAAATTTAACAAATTGATTCTGAGAGTCCATTTGAGCTGATACCAACATTCTCCTGGTTCTATCCCTGTAATGGATTATAAACTCCATGGATATAAGGGTCTACAATGTGTTACTTATCACATGACATTCAAAAAGCTAATACAGTTTTGGTCTGCATCAAGTGAGGTAGAACCCAGAGGAAAAATGACATATTAGTCCTTTCCTTTGCCCTAGTTATTCCACATCTGAAACATTTTGTTCAATTATGAGCAATATGATTTAAGAAGGATATGGCTAATGAGGAGAGGAAGGCAACCTTGTTACTGAGGCAGCATGGGATCATCCCTAGATCTAAGGCCGGAAGGCATCTCAGAAGTCATAGTTGTCTAACCTTTCCATTTTACAGATCTGAAAGACCCAGGGAGCTTAAATGTCTTGCCATATATCACAATGTAGTAAGTATCAAAGATGCCTCCATTTTGATTTCATTCCATTTGTAATGTGGGAGAAGAATGGAAGATCTTAGGACAGGAGTAGAAAAGACTTAGAATAATGTAGTTGTCATCACGTATTTAAAAGACAGTCATGGGTCACTGGAAGTTCAAATTTTGAAACTGAAGCTTAATATTTTGGCCACATAATGAGAAGATAGAACTCTTCTCTGTTGGGAAAGATCTAAGACAAAGGGGAAAGAGGACAGCAGAGGGTGAGATGGATAGATGGTGTCATGGAAACAACAAACATGAACTTGGACAGACATTGAGGGATGATGGAGCCTAGAAGGAACTGGCCTGCAATTGTCCATGGGGTCATGAAGAGTTGAACATGACTGAATAACTGAACAACACAATGGGTAAGCCTTATCTTGTTTGACCCCAGAAAGCAGAAGAAGGGTAGAAACAATGGGTGAGAATTTCAAAGAGGCTAGTGTAGACTTGGAGAGGAGTGGAAAAAATGTGGAATACATGCTAAGGAGACAGACAAATGCCATTGGAGGTCTTTAAGTAGAGGTTTAATTTTTATTAACTCTTACCTTCTGTCTTTGAATCAATACTGTATGAATGGTTCTAAAGCAGAAGAATGGTACGGTCTAGGAAATGGGTTTAAGTGACCTGTTTAAGTGAGGGTCATTCAGTTAGGAAGTATCTAAGGTCAGATTTAAACCCAGAACTTCTATCTCTAGGTCTGTCTCTCAAGCCATGGAGCCACCTAGCTAACCCTTATTGATCAAGCCTATTCTTTTAGAGCCGAAGATTCCTTTGGTGTTATGAGTTAGACTAGAGAGTATCTGAGATTTCAATTTTCAAATTCATGTGCTGCTGTGATTCATCTAGATCTGTTTTTTAAAAATATCCAGCACATAGCACAATGTTCTGTCCATTGTAGGCATTTAATAAAAAGTTTTAAAACTCATTCTTATATAGTACTTAAGAGTTTACAAAGTGCTTTTGGTATAGGAACTCTGTGAAGTAGATCATGCATGAATCATGCCGACTCTATACTGTAGATGAAGAAATGCAGAACGGTTAAGAGATTTGGCCAAAGTCAAACAGCCTTATTTAAGTGACTGGATCTGGATTCAAATCCCAATTGAGTACACTGCCTTCCAAATTCACCCTGGTTTTCTGCTAAACTAAATTGAATTATAAAAAGAAAACCTCATTTTTGTTTCTCACATTCTCTTACAAAACAACTACTCCATAGAAAACACAAGGAGAGGAAAGGCTCATCTGAAAGTTTTACCTTGGAAACAGTTTGCCATAGTTGATAACAAGCTAGCTTTACAGTAAGGAAGACCTTAGTTCCAATCCCACCTCTGTCATTTAACTTCTCATTGCTCTAGGCAGCTCTCTAAAGATAGACGTTTCTTTTTTCCCCTTAATTTTTATTTTTGACTTTTTTTAAGCCCTTACTTTCTGTCTTCATAACAACTCTAGGACGGAAGGACAAGAGCTAGAAAAGCAGGGTTAAGGGACTTGCCCAGGGTCACACAGCTATGAAATATTTGAGGCCATATTTGAACCCAATACCTCTAGACTCCAGGCCTGGAGTCCTATTCACTGTGGCACCTATTTGCTCCACAACAGAAGTTTCAAAGAAGTGTTTACTTCTTTTGTAAAGGAAGTAAATTCATTTGAAAGTTTTCCATATTGAAGAAATCAAAGTTCTAGTTTCTGTATTCTTATATATAGCAGCAGTGAATTGAGAGCTTCTTTTTCAAGAGACCATTGATGAGAATTTTTTTTTTTACTTTCCTGGTCATTGCACAGTAAGAATAGGTCTAGTCTAATAGACCCTGAGTGGATTTGATTATAAATAATTTGGCTCATTGCTTTAAGGATGAATGAGTACTTTGTTGGTCCATGGGATAGGTCTTGGTCAATAGATTATGGAACATCCTCTGACGTATTCACAATGTGTGTCTCTCACATATATGCCCATGTAAGGAGGAAATGAATTATTTTATACTATTAGCTGGAATGTTCCTGGTGAGGCCCATCGATGGAATGGTTTTGGTTGTGCTATGGCCCAGTTGTCTGGGATTCTATGATTCCCTTTGTAGGAAAAAAAGGCCTTTGATTATAACCCATCCGAGTCTTTTTTGCAGCAGTTAAAGTGCTGGTCTCAGGATCAGGAAGCAATCACTACTGTGTGACCTTGGGCAAGTCCCTTAATCTTTGTTTACTTCAGTTTCCTCATCTATAAAATGAGTATAATAACACCTACTTCCTAGCATTGCTATGATAAAATGGAATAAAATTTGAAAAGCACTCTGTAATCCTTGAATCATTATAAGATGTGATATTATTATTATCATTACTATTATTATTCATCTAAACAAAATGGCCCAAATGGAATCAAAGCCATGACCTTGGCATTATTAGCACCATGCCCTAACCATTAAACTGTCCAGAAAGGACTAGCAGTTCTTGCATGAGGACTTGTCAAGCCCTTTTCAGGGCTGCTTTGGTGTCTATCTGTCAGCTAACTATTATCTGTGACTCCAAGAAGCTGCAGCATGTGCAATGACCACCGCTGGTAGATGGGCTAAACTAGACTGAGGGTAACCAATGAGCCTCAAACCTGTTAGTGAAGTTGGGGGCATCTACCCAAAGGATACCAAGACTCCCCTCAGGGGATAGGTTAATGTGAACAATTTGTTCTAATGTGCCATGAAATGATGGAAGCATGCACTAGAAGCTATTTAAAGCTTACTCAAACATCAAAGATGCCATGGTCATCCACTGCATCCTGGGCCATCACTAGTGTTCTTGGCTTTTGTCCTGCCACTGGACTTGAATAATTCTTGAAGAGAGAGCGAAACTGATTACTTTGTGCGACTCTGCCTCACTTAAATCCAATAGATATGCTAGTGAAGATACCACCCTGTAATATTATTGGTCCTCTTTAAAAACTAAGGATGAACAACATTACTAGCTGGCTCTCAGCTTTTCTGCTCCTAATCTTTCTGGGACCCCATCAGAAAGTCAGAGGAGAATCTCAGTTCATCTCTTGGCACATGAGTCAGGCGATATAGGAGTGATGAAAAGAGAAGAGGAAAAGAAATTGGGAAGCCTGATTTCATTCTGCCTTTGCCATTATGTAATTGAGTAACCCTGAGCAAGTTGCTTAATCTCCTAAGTATAAAATGATGACATTGAATTTATTGATTTCTAGGGTTCTTTCTACTTCTAAAACACATGATTCTGCCTTTTCTGTAGGGATACTCTCGTCTAAGGACTGGATGTTGTTAGTTAACAAACTTAAGGTTTTTTGAAGAGGCATCATGGGACAATGGAAAGAGCTCATTGGCTTTAGAGTCTGTGGGTCTGGCCTCTTAATCTCAGTGACTTCCCTCTCTTAATTATCTCTTAATTATCCTCTATATAGCTTCCTTTGTATACATGTGTTTGCATGTTTTCTCCCCCATTAGAGGGCAGACATTGTCTTTTGACTATTTGACTCTAGTCCAGTGCTTAGCACAGTGCCTGACATATAGCAGGCATTTAATATATGTCAATTAATTGACTGAATTATTAATATATGTTTATTAACTGAATGATTGATCCTACTGCTATGGCATACTATTGGTGTGATCTAGGACAAGTCATTTAGCTTCTGTGTCCTTCAATTTCCTCATTTGTAAAATGGGAAAGGGAGGAACTCTAGATGGCCTCAAAAGTCCCTTTGAGCTCCAAATCTCTGATCCTTTAATCCCATGATTCTAGGGAGATAGTGTGGCATATTAGTAGCTAGGTGGTACAGTGGACACTGCATTGTATCCTGGGAATCAGGAAGATTCATTTTCCTGAATTCAAATCTGGCCTCAGATACTTATTAGTTGTGGGACCATGGGTAAGATACTTAATCCTGTTTACTTCAGTTTCCTCATCTTTCAAATTGGTTAGAAAAGGAAATGGCAAACCACTCCAGTACATTTGCCAAGAAGATCCCAAAAGGGATCATGAAGAATCACACATGACTGAAACAACTGAAGAAGAACAATCTGTCATAGTGAACAGTACAGGGTTGGAATCAAGAAGATCTGAGTTCAATTCCTGCCTCTCAAAGAAACTTGCTATAAAAATATGGAAAATCATAATATTTCAGTTCCTTCCTCCATGCTCCACCCCAACACTCCCAGCTAGGCAATTCTGGCACATTTAAAATTCATTGGATGACATGTGTTTGGGAATTGCCTCCACTGATGCAGGTTGTAATCCATCCATGGGTGCCCATTCCATACTACTCTTGGTCATGCTCTCTGCCAAGATCAATATAGGGGATCAATCCAACATGCCCAAGGCCTTCCACACTTTCTCCCAACACCAGTGCCAATGGGGCTACTTAGCTGTCTGTTCATCATCCCTCATGCTCTAGATGTGACCAGTCCATTTTTTCTTCTTGCCATATAATTTCTTGATGATATCCTTACTCCTGTTCTTCATTGGAGTTCCTCATTATTTAAATGTTACAGCTATTTCTACCTACATTTGTCACTTTCCATTGCTTTCTGTGATATTAATTTTAGGTTGTCAGAAGCAATAGTGGACCAGATTTCATCACCTCATGGTAAAATTGGTAAAATGTACTCTACTGAAAAGATGGCCCGTTGATTTTATAGGAAATTTGGAATAAAAGAATAAAAATAAAAACAAAAGAGCTTTGCAATTTTCCAAAAGCAATTCTATCCACTCTTCTTCTTCAATTCTGGGACCAGATCTCTGCAGTCTATCCCATGCTGTCCTGAGGAGATAGCCATCACTTCCTTCAGGAACTTAATTTTGAGGAGGAAAGTTTATTTTGTTCCAAGTAACACTGCCAGGCAAGTGTACCCATCCAAATGCATGTTGAGATCTGGGCAAGAGACATTCATCCTGGTGGTCTTTGCTGAGTTTGGGCTATGTCTCCAGTTCCTTAATAGAAATGTGACAATTGGTTTTTGCCTTTAATGACTCATCAATCAAATTCAGTTTTGTTCAACCAATTAAGTAATTAATAAATTACCAGAGGGCAAACTCTCTAGGACAATAAATTACTAATAAGTTGTTATCTGCATGGGAGAGGGAATTTCCACATAGGGATGGTGAATTGATGAGTCTGAAACAAAGAAAAGCCCCCAAATTCAATGCAGATCCTTCTCTGTATGAAATCTTTATCTCCAGGATAGGAGTTGAGTGGTTAATAACTATGGAGACAGAGAATATAGAAATAAGGATTACCAGATTTCTTGTGCAACAGGTCATAGAGGCCTAGGCATACTTCTTATTCCATATAATACATATTATCCCATGCACTAAAGCCCTTCGCTAATTAAAAGCTTTTGGACTCAGGATAAACTGACATCTAGGAAATCCCATGTCCAGTAAACCTGGGAACGAGCTTGGCTGCCAAGCACACAGCAAAGTTCATGAGTTCCTTGGGAGCTGAGGCTTCAGATAAGGAGACCCTGGCAGGCAAGCTCTTTGGCTCACACTGATGGGGGCCTGGGGAAGTTCAATGCAATGATGCATAACTGAACCCTGCCCTCCATTTGTCCATCTGGAATGGGTTCATGCAGGTCAGTGGTTAGCCCGAAAGCAAGGCTGAAGCTGAGATAGAGAGAAGGTCTCTCTCCCACAGCCCCAGCTTAAAGATACTCAATTCTTAGAAGCACATCCTGAAATGGATTACCATAAAGGTTGCAGGGACAGTAATCCCTGTGCCCTCACGCTTGATGCACCCCAGAAGGCCTCTGCCTGTTACAAATAGCTTTCTAAATAGAGTAATGAAGTTCTCAAAAGGGCCCCTGAAGCAATGTTGCCCCAGAGTAGCCCCTCTTTGAAATCAGCCTCAAAACCACCCAAAGACCAGGATTCTTCGTGCTCAGGCTCAGGATCCAGGAAAAGAATTCGCTTAGTGCCAGGAGTATGTCTTCGATGGCCCTGACAATGTCCTGAAGAGATTAGGAACTCTTCTCTTAAGAACTTGGTCCTCGAGGGAGAAAGCTTGTTTTCAAAATCACCCACTCTGAGATACAAGCATCCACTGCAAGAGGGAGGCTCTCTTTTGCTTAAGCATCTCATGGCGTGTTCCCAGATGAAACTATTTTAGAAAGACTAAAATGATAACTGGAGCATAAATGTTACCATTTCAATCGCCAGCTGGGGTATAACAGCCCCACAGTAGAGGGGAAGGGGGGCAGCTGGGGAGCCAGGCAATCCATCAGTTGTCAAGCACTTAACAATTTGGACTTCATCTTCAGCCTTTTCCTAGAAGTCTAACACATGGTCCCCGCTCTTGAGGACGATATGGTCAGATTCAATTTTATTCAACAAATGTTTGAAAAATAATTGGCTTAGAGCTCTGTATAGGAGAGAAAAACAGAGTCCATAGAAGAAGAATCATTCAATAGAACTACAGCTCTTCAAATGGTGATGATGTGGTGGTGATGGTACACGATGCTAACCACTAACATTTACCCGACATTTACTATGTCCCAGACACTGAGCTAGCATTTTAATATATTTTATTTGATCATTTCCAAGCATTATTCGTTAAAGACATAGATCATTTTCCTTTCCTCCCCCCCACCCCCCATAGCCGACGCGTAAATCCACTGGGCATTAGATGTTTTCTTGATTTGAACCCATTGCTTTGTTGATAATAAGAGATAGCATTTTAAATGATGATTTCTTCTGATCTTTACAACAACCCTGCAAGGTAGGTGGTTTATTATCCCCATTTTACAGACTGAAGTTACCGAAGCATACTGTAATGGAGTAAGTGACTTGTCCAGGGTCACACTTGTCCAGTGTGACTTGTTGATTGTTAACTTGTTAATGGCTTGTTAATTGTTAGACGGTCCTCAGATGTCTCATTGCCTTTGAACTCTGGTCTTCCTGATTCCAGGTCCTATGCTCTATGCACTGAATCATCTCGATTCCCCAGTCTCCTTCAAGGCTCAGTTCAAGCATCATTTTCTTTTTTAAACCCTTACCTTCTGTCTTAGAATTAATACTGTATATTGGTTCCAAGGCAGAAGAGCGGTCAAGGCTAGGCAATGACTAGCAAAGTGACTTGCCCAGGGTCACATGGTTAGGAAGTGTCTGGGATCAGATTTGAACCCAGGATCTCCTGTCTCCAGTCACCTACTTGCCCCCTCAGGCATCATTTTCTACATAAGATGACTATTTCCCCAGTTGCTAGGACTTCACCCTCTGATCACTTTGAAGCTATTTTCTATATATCTATCAGGTAGGTCAGATTAGATTTCCCTTAACAGATACTGAAAGTTTCCTCAGGGTTAGTTGGCTTTGGGGAACTAAGGCTTGGGACTGACATAACTCGATGATGGCTTAAATTCATAAAGCCACCTCTTTTCTCAGATTTATGATGGCCTGATCAGGACACTCAAACAGAGACCAGGAAGATATATGCTCAACAGTTTCAATGCTATGTTCTTGCTCAATAAAACCCCATGGGCAGCTAGGTGATGCAGTGAATGGAGTGTCCAGCCTGGAGACAGGAAGACATCTTCCTGAGTTCAAATCTTGCCTCAGATCTTTACTAGTTATGTGACCCTGGGCAAGTCACTTAACATTTTTTAACTTAGTTTTCCCATCTATAAAATGAGCTGGAGAAGGAAATGGCTAACTATTCTAGTATCTTTGCCAAGAAAATTCCAAATAGAATCACAAAGACTCTGAAACAACTGAACAACAAAATCTCCTCCATGCTATGGCTAGGTAAGTCTCTTCCTGTTAATTGTTAGATGGTCCTCAGATGTCTCATTGCCTTTGTATATCTAGTGCTTGGCACCCAGTAGTTACTTAATAAATGATTATTGATTGATATGATGGTCTCTACTATCAAGGTGTTCTCAATCTAGTAGATACCAATGAAACTAAATCAATTAACCAACTAAATGGTATTTAAAAACAAATAAACATCTAATTAAAAGCCAAATTTTTGTGATACAGGCTAGATTGAGATATAGCAATTTAACGAAGGAAGAGATGGATGATTGAAGGCCAAGATAATCATCAGCCTGGTTCTCATGGAGAAAACAGACCTTATTGGATACAAATGGAGGATGGATGAGATATAGTGATAAAAACACGGGCATTGGATTCAGAAGATAAAGGTTCAAGAATGGGCTCTACCACTTACTAGCCATATGACCATGAAGAAATGATTTGAATTATCTTGTGCCTCAGTTTCCTCAAGGACAATAATACATGCTACTTACCTCATGGGGTTGTTGGGAAAATGATGTTTTACAAAATATAAGATATTCCATAAGCATGAGCTAATTGAGCTATTATCTAATTGTCTGGGTCTTTAAGTATGTCTGGACTTTGAACAGGCAGAAAGGGAAATAAGGGGTTATTCCGAGTAAGAAGCACATGAGTTAAGGATACAGAGGTAGGAATAGGCAAAGGATAGTCAAGAGCAGGAACCTTCAGTAGAACAAGACATAGCACAACATTTCAGAACTAGAAGATACTAGAGAGGTCTAATTTTTTCAACATCAAGGGGTCATCCTGGTTTACTTGAATGGTTCTAGTGTCAGGCCACTCTTTACCTCCAGTGGTAGTCTATTCCATTCCTGAACTCTTCTAATTGCTAGAAAGCTCCTTCTTGGAACACCTCCACCATACTGAATTTATGAATAGATATGAATATCACAGAACATAGGTAGGCATGGATGACTTATGACCTGACTCACTGGAGGGTGTAGTCACATGAATGAGCTCACAGAGCCATCAAAGCATTGAAACATGTCTAAAATGCAATGACCAAGGAGGAGCTAGGTAGCCCAGTGGATTGAGAGCCAGGTCTGGAGAAAGGTGGTCTTGGGTTAAAATCTGGTTCCATATACTTCCTAGCTGTGTGACTCTAGGCAAGTCATTTAACCCCAATTGCCTAGCCTATACTGCTCTTCTTCTTTGGAACCAATACACAGTATTGATTCTAAGATGGAAGGTAAAGGTTTTAATAAACAAACAAACAAATTACTAGATTATGAACACATTTGTGAAGTCCAAAGTGATTATTTCACTTAAAGGTAGAAAGGGGAAGTAGTATATATATAATATGAGGACCTTAACATCTATAATATCATCCTCATAGAGCTGCAGCAAAGAAAGTAAACTTTGAAGCAGTATGTGAATAAGGGTTGGGATTACTTCGAATGAATTCTCTGATGCTATTCCTAAAAGAAACTGCATCCTGCCTTTCTTTTACCATATACTGGGGGCAGATCACCAAACAATATAGTGTTTCCTGACTTCCTACAGTTACCATAGAGTTGCGTGATGGGGCATACCTACTTTAATTGAGCTCAGATTTTGTACCTCCCTGTACCCAGGCTATTTTGCCAAATATGTACCTTTCAGAGAGCACAATCTTATCGTGTTGAGATTAGCTCCTCAGCACTACTGTTGCAGGCTTCTCACCCTCTTGGCAATAACCCAGCTAAGATAAGGGCCAGCTCCATAGCCATGTACCTGGGTAGGTTCCATTCATTCTCTTTGCTTGAACTTTTGGCTTAAACAGTGGAAGGCATTGTTATGATTCTCGATACTCAGCTCTTTTTCTATTAATTTTTCCATTATTTTATTCAACCTCCCTCCTGGGCTTACATAGACTTCCACAGGGCATCCCTATCCTGGGTGGCCTGAGAAGTACAGAGAATGAAGTTAGAAAGAAAATTCTTTCAAGTGTTGGCTTAAAAGAAGACTCCCTTTGACACACTCATGAGGTTATATGGATGCCTTTCTCAGGCTGCCAAGGTTGGCCACCAAGGGGAATCTGCCTGCTCCTGGCAGCTTAGTGTTAACAAGGATTCCTTTGGCCAGTGTTGACCTCAGAAGTTAGTGTGGACACATTAAGTCATATAATAACAGCAACAACAAGCTTCTTTGCCATATATTTCAATATATCATTTTATTTTTTCTAATTACATATAAAAGTTTTTTTAAGATTCATTTTCTAAAATTTTGAGTTCCAAATTCTTTCCTTCTCTCTCCACTCCCTGAGATGGCAAACAATTTTATCTAGGTTATACATGTGTACATATATATATATATATATATATATATATATATACATATATATATATATATATATATTTCTACATTGGTCATATTTTGGGGAAAGACTCATATTTTTTTTAAAAGTCATGAAGAAAATAAGCCCAAAATAATATGTTTTGATCTGTATTCAGAATTCATCAGTTCTTTCTCTGGAGTTGGATAGCATTTTTCATCATAAGTCTTTCAGAATTGTCTTGGATCATTATATTGCTGAGGATAGCTAAGTCATTCACAGTTTTTCCTTATACAATATTGCTGTGCAATATTCTTCTGGTTCTACTCACTTTACTTTGCATCAGTTCATGTAGGTCTTTCCAGGTTTTTCTGAAGCCCCATTTCCCCGAATAAGCACTTTGCAGGTCACAAAATATTTTCATAAACATTATCTTCTTGTTTGAGGAACTCTGAGCATTTATCTTTGATAATTTCTTATAAGCTGATATCGAAGATTTTTTCTTCATCATGGTTTGCAAGTAGTCCAATAATTCTCAAATTTCTCTCCTAGATCTATTTTCTAGGTTGGTGGTTTTTTTTTCAATAAGATATTTCATATTTTCCTCTGTTTTTTTTTTTTTTCATTCATTTGATTATGCTTTATTGTTTTTTTTTGTTTTGTTTGTTTGTTTGTTTCTCATGAAATCATTAGTTTCTAGATGGTCAATTCTGATTTTTAAGGCCTGGTTTTCTTCTGTCAGTTTTTAGTTCTCCTTTTTCAATTGGCTCATTTCTTCTTACATCACTTTCCTTTCTTCTTGCATCACTTTCATTTTTTCTTGAATCTCATTTCTCTTCCCAACTGCCTCTCTTAATTGGTTTTTGAAGTCTTTTTTGAGTTCTTCCAGTTTCTGTGTCCAATCCATATTTTTCTTTTGGACTCTGCATGTGTTTCCTTTGCTATCACTGTCCCCTTCTGTGTCTGTACCTTGCTCTTTGTCTCCATAAAAATCTTTAGAGTTAGGTGCTTTTTTAAATTTTTTGCTCATTTTTCCTATCTAATTATAGGGAGGCTCTGTTTTCTAGGAAGTTGGGGTACCCTCTTAAACTTCAGTTCTTCTTAAATGCTATTTCCAACTTATTTTCTGGTTTGTTACTAGTTTTCCAGATGATTTGAGGGCTGAGAGCTCTGAGAGTCCCCTTCCCCCAGTTGATTCAATTGACCCTTGAGAGCTGATAGCTTAAAGCCTTTCTTTAGGTTTGGATGTAAGCTTTTGATCTCACTCTGAACTTGATCAGATCATGGGCTGATCAAATTCTAGCCCAAGGCTTAGTCTCAAGCTTTTGGTCTCAAGGTGTTTTTGATTCAATAAGGTACTTCTTGATTTCCCGTCTTAGAGCTCAACACTTAGTTTTGGGCAAAAAGATGGAGTAGGAGTCTGAATGTTAGCTAGGGATTGAGTTCAGAACTTGTGACAGAAGATGTGGGGTGGGGGTGGAGGGGTTGTGATTTGCTCTTGGCTTGCACTTCACTCCCTCCTATAGCCTCCTGTTAGCTCTGCTTCCCTCTTGCCTCAGTTCCCCAGATGGTTTCTGCTTACCTTTTGGGTTTTTCTTTTCTTGAAGGTTGTTTCACACTGTCTCCTTGTTGGTTCTTTCACTCCTGTATTCATTTTGTGGTGATATTTTAATCTTGGTCAGAGAGGATTTTCATGGTGAAATAGAGCTGCTGCTCTAGTTACTCTCCATCTTGGCTCCACCTTTGGAAGTTTTCACAAACATTATCTAAGTTGCTGTATGATATTTCAGGGACACTAGTTAGACAACTATAGTTCAGTTGAAAAAAATTCAAGCTGTAGAGTCAGATGACCTGGGAATAGATCCCTGGTCATTTATTTCCCATGAGACATTGGTCAAGGTACTTAGTTTCTCTGGGCCTCAGTTTCTTCTTCTGTAAAATGAGGGGAATGGATCAGAATGTCTCTAACATTACTTCTAACTCTTGCCTTTCTTTCCTACTTCCTATTTTCCTCCAAATAATTTCAATTGTTCACTAATATGAGAATTGCTACTCATTTTAAAGGTATTTTATTTTTAAGGTATTACTATTTATTTATTAAGATGATCTTTATTGACTTGGAATACTTTCAACAATGGAGAATTCACTACTTCAGTGGGAAAGATAACAAAGAGCTGATATACCGAGTTTTCATGAAACATAGCATTTTCAATCCTAGAAGGTATTTACACCTTACTCTGAATGAGTTCATCAGAGCCTCTCCAAGATCAGGAATTGATAGTAGGGTAGAGGAAAGAAACATTAAAGATATAGATGGGCACCTAAGTGGAAGAGAGGGTACTCTGGGTGTGTGTGTGTGTGTGTGTAAAGAAATGGGAAAAAAGACTAGTCTAGCTTCCTTTCATCTGGGACCATTTAGTGCCCCATAAACAGGATTAGCCTGGGATCATATGATAATTCATAGTTCCAGGGAACCTGAAAGATTCAAGGTTTCCTTTGTATTTGTTTTGCATACCCATATGTGAGCATGTATTCTCCTTCATTAGAATGTAAGTTCCTTGAGGGCAGCGTATATTTAATTTTTTTCTTGTATTTTCAGCATCCAGTAAAGCAATTGGCATAGGGTCAGTACGTAGAAATGCTTGTTGATATTAAGGTCATAGATTTAGAGTTGGAAGGGGGATTGGAGATAATCCAAAGCCCTCAGTTTATAGATAGGAAACGGAGGCCCACAAATGTTAAATTGTTTATCTATAGGTACAAAGAGAGCAAGTAGCAGAACTGAGATTCAGACAGATACTCAGCTTCCAAATCTGATGTTGCACCACCTCTCCCATCCACCATTGTGCACATTTATTCAGAAGAGAAGACCAGGGGAAATGGGGGAATGTCATAATTACATAATTGTTAGATATGGTTTTAGCCTACTGAGAAACAGAATAAAAAAGCCTCACTTCTTCATTCTTCTCTAAGGTCTCTTCCAGTTATGACATTCTGTGATTGATTCTTTGATTACAAATGTGTCATGGACCTACCGGAGCAATCTGTTAACTTTTCTTGTCCCAGAGAAAGAATGTTAAAGGGAGAAGAAAATCCCCAGTCTTCTAGAAGAAGTTTGATATGTTAACCATTTGGCAGGGATATTTAGAAAAGGTTCTTGCCTTAACCTAATTCAAAAAGCATGTGTTACATACCTATTTTGGGTAAAGCACTGTGCTGACCACTGGGGGAACACCAATTTTAGATAAAAAAGGATCCCTGACTTCAAAGGCCTGCAGTCTAATAGGGCTAGGTAACCTTTAAGATTCTTTCCAACTGTGAAATTCTATGAAACTGAGAAACTGCCAAACTTTTAAAAAATTATTATAAATTTCACTATCATCAACATACACAACCATTTCAATAAACACAAATATCAGATAAAGAAGATTGTATATAAAATTATGAATCTCTATGACATATAATGTGGGTCTTTTTCTGTATATGTTAAATTTAACACAATAGTACCAATGCTTCCTTGTTTTTCTATGAACTTTTTGGAACTTATGTCTGTTTTTCTGTCTATTTTAAATGTTTCAATGATTCTTTTTCTTCTTCTTTCTCCTCTTTCTCCTCCCATTAATATATGCCATCACAACTTTCTCCCCCCCTCTCATACAACACAAAAAAACAAGCTCTCCCATATGGTCAAGCAAAAAAAAAATATTCCATTAGTTGGCTGAGTCTTAAAATGCATGCTTTATTCTCTAGTTCCTTCATCATTGCCAGTGTTTCATCATTAGTCTTAGGGATTCCTGATTAGTCATTGTATTGATCAAAATTCTTAGGTCTTTCAATTATTTTTTCAATCAATTTCAAATTATTTTCATTTATAGTATGGTGATTGTGTAAATAGTGATTTTTGTAAATAGTTCCCCTTATTTCATTTACTTTATTCTGCATCAGTTCATATAAATCTTCCCAGATTTTTCCCAGTTGTTCCCTTGTCTCCCCTTTTATAGAGCAATAATGTAATATTACACTAATATCATAATTTTTCCTATTGCTTAGTTAGTGGATACTAACTAATTTCCATTTCTTTCATATGATAAAAACTGATGCCATAAATATTTTCATATATTTGGGTATTTTTCTTGCATCTTAGACTTCTTTAAGAGCATTTCTCTAGTAGAGCTATCATTGGATCAAAGGATATACACACTATGGTAACTTTTTGGAGATAGTTCAAAATTGTTTTCTAGAATAAGTGGTCTAATTCACAATGCCACCCACAGTGTATTAGTGGTCTAATCCATTTACAGATTCTTCACACAACTGTAGTTTCCATTTTTTATCATCTTTGCAAATCAGATGAGTATAAGATAGAATTTCATGGTTGTTTTAATTTTATTTTTCATGACAGTGATTTGGAACATTTTTATATAGTTGTTAAACAGTCCATCTTTTGAAAAAGTTCACATCCTTTGACACCAAACTTATTTTACAAAGGAAAAAAAACTGGTATTTTGGAACTATAGAATGTTAAAACTGAGAGGGTTATTAGCCATAATCTTATCTAACTCCCACATTTTATAGAGCTAAGACCAGAAGAGTTAAATTTGTTGTTCAATATCACACAACTATTTAATGGCAGAACTCAGATTCAAAGCCAGGTCTTAAAGACTTTCTAGTCTAGTGCCCTTTCTACTATTGCAAACTTCCCCCTAAATCTTGAAGGAATGGAATTCACATGGAGGAAGCCATGAGAGCAAGAGAACTGTGAAAAGGCCAAAGGTCATTAGAATCCTGAGGGAGGGGCAGTTGTGGGAGCCCAAGCAACAATGTAGAAGTGTGTTCTTGGCTTCTGGAGGGATAGGAGCTACCAGAGAGGATTCTCCTGGAAGAACAGATATTCCCTGGCTGTTTTCCCAATACCTCAGTGAACCCAGCAGCCTTATCATCTTGCTTTGAACTGAAGGGGAATCATGTGAAGTGTTCAGCAGCCTTCTTCTCAAGGAGTTTACCAGAAGAGTTGCTGAGACCACACAAGATCAATCTCCCTCTCCTTGTGCCTGCTTACCTAGAGACTATCACCATTTTTCTTAGATAGCTTAGAATAGCAGAAGAACTCCATTTTTAGGCAGAGAGGGCAAAGATAAATGCTGGCTTTAGCTGGGCCTTGAAAAGTCTGGACTGATTGAACTTCATTCTAGTTATCTAAACCTTTCTTTGTTATTCACTATTAAATTAAACTTCAACTAAAGAACAAACACAGTCAGATCAGTAACCAAGAGGGCAGAGGAGGACTAGTGGGAGAAGGGTTATTTGGAGGGAGATCTCTATTAGATCCAGGTTAAGCCAAATCCTGGGTTGAAAGTCATTGATCTTTCTCCAGCAAGGGGTTTGACCAGAAGGGGCATTCAGGGGGGTTAGGTTTTGCAAAATTACCTAGCCAGCTGACATTTCTCCACTCCTGTGGTGTTCGCTAATCTGGTATAGATCTCTGCATTTACCTGTGCCTCAACCTTACCCAGTAAAGGACACAGGGTAACCATCGGTTCTCTGTCCAGATAGGGAAGGAATACCCTTTGGGGTTAGCTCACCAACTCATTCTGACTAACCATTATATCATCACCCCAGGGGTTCCCCTCTTCCTCCTTTAACAGTTTGGCGAGCCAGCCAGGTTTCTAACTTACATATTTAAACGTGGGAAGTCAAGAAGCAAGGGATGGTAACAGGGAAGTTGAGACCTACTCACAAGTGAAACCAGTGTGGGAGTAGGAGGTAGCCATCTTGAAGCAAGTTTCTCAGTCAGAATTAAAATCTGCTCAGCAACCAATCTGCCAATTGACATATTCCAGTCTTTCTGAAGCAAGCCAAATTTTTAAAGTGGTAGACATAAAAACCAGTTTTACTGAAAAAAAAAAAAGCCTCACAGATATAACAACAGAATATAAATTAATAGAGACCATGGGATGTATAGCACTGATGTGTCAATTCATACATATGTGCTACAACTTTTTTTATGTGATGATACCAGATTACATTTAGTTCCTTCTGAATTTATATGATAGTTTCTAATGGCTTAAGATAGAACTTGACAGATTCATATCATTTATATGCACCATTGTAGGGATAATCTTTTCACTGATGCAGCTATATTACTTCATTAAGAAATGTGTGAGAATGGTAGTTGGGGAAAAGGCAGAGAACAATGACTTAAAGATAATGATAATGGCTAGGAGGGAGAAAATGACTCAATTGAGGCAAATGGTGAAGTACTTTATTTAGGAAAAGGACAAAAACAATAAAAGCAACAACCAAACACACAATACCACACAAGATAATGTAGCAAATGAGGGAAAAGAAAAGGAAGCTAAGGGTGCAACTCCAGTTCTACCATTGAGAGATCAAACAAGCTTACAAGCAGACCAGGGTATCATCCACATAAAAATTCATAAACCCTTTGTAGCAGGAGACCTGGAAAACCTGAAGAAAAGAATGTCATCTTGGATTTCTTAACCTATTAAGTGCATTAAAGAATTCAAACGTGCAATCCAGCTTTATGATCTCACTTTTGAAAATACCAAAAGTCTTTTATCAGAGTTATTTTCTCATAAGGAGAAAAAACAATTTATTGTGGAGACCAGGAATAACCCCAAATTAACATCATGGCCTGAGGAAGGGACTGACTTAGATTTATCTAGTTACCACAATTCGACATATCTCTGTAAAGCTAGGGAAGATCTCATTGAAGCCATGAGACTGTTTTCCAAAAGGCAAGATACATGGGGACAATTTGAGAAACTGAGGCAAGAAATTGGGGACATCCCTCAATGTTCCTTGATGGGGTCATTGAGACAACAAAAAAATGTCCTGGGATTTGTAGACCTCACAGAGTGAAATCTCCAGCACATCAGGAGACAATTTGTTAAAGGGAATAGTCTACCAATTGGAACCTACTTCCACCTACGTTGCCCAGAGTGGAAATCCTTGGGACTTGAAGATCTTAGATGCATAGCCACAAAGAATTCACAGGACACAAAGAGAAAATATAAAAGTGTAGAGCAGGAAGAAGAGAATTATAAATGCAGAAAGATCTTAGTGAAATAAGATGTAAGGTATATGGGACAGTGACAAAAGACACAAGGAAGGAAGGGGATAGAGATATTACAATGAATAGAGAGAAAACAATCAGACTTTCACAAGCTAGATAAATAACAAAAAGCCAAAATTTTCTTTCTTCTTTCTTTCATTTTCTGTCCTTTATTTCTTCATTTCTTCATTACTTCCTTTCTTTAATCTCGTTTTCTTAATTTTTTTCCCAGTAGGTAGGAAAAATGCTTCATAATTGAAAAAGAAAAATCATAAAGGGAAGCTGAAAGAGAAGGAAGGAGAACAAAATGAATAAGGACTCAGCAATGTAAGTGAAAAGATCACTAAGAGAAAGTTTAACTGAGTAAATGATAAACCAATAATCTTCCGGAAAATAGATAATAGAACATTCTTCTCTCTTCAGAGCAGTGTGGGGAGGGTGGGGAGGGAATACAAATAGGACAGCATATCATATACATGGTCTGGTGCTGTCAGTGTATTGGTTAATTTTGCTTAATTGTTTCTATTTTCCAGAGTTCCATTCAGTCTCCTTATTTTCCTCCAGTTTAACTTATCTCCATTTTCTTGTTGTCAATAATAGTTGTTTTTAGAATTGCTACTTAATCTAATGCATATGTTCCTTTCTCTAGGGACACAGCATGGCATTTTATGTACTTTTTCCATACTGTTTGCCAAAAGAAAAGCTAATCTTTATTCCAGTTGATCACTCTGTCTTCTTGCCTTGATCCATTCTGGAAATTCTCCCAAAGAAGGCATATGACTCATCATGTTATGGTAGAAAACCCTGATAAACAGAATTGATAATCTGGAGTCCTGAATGCCACTTACTAGCCCAGTTATCTTGGGCAAATCAGTTATTCTCTCTCTGCCCCTCAGTTTGCTCTCCTGTAAAATAGGGGTAGAGAGAGACAGAGACAGAGAAAGACAAAGAGAGACAGAGAGATACACACACAGAGAAAGAGACACAGAGACACAGAGACAGAGACAGAGACAGAGAGCATTTACAGTGTGTCAAATACTGTGCAAAGTACTGAACAAACTAATACAAGGAAGCAAGATAGTCCCTGGGTCCAAAGAACTAATATTCTAAAGGGAGAAGATAACGTGATAGAGGGCAGATGGTATGATGTGGTGATCAGGAAATGGTGGTGAGGTCAGGTTCTGGACAAGTAAAGGTCATCTATCAGAGTCCATATTCCACAGAGGGAATCCAAGGTTATAGTAAGGGGAAACAAATGATAACCCAAGTCAAAGAGAAGGTTGGGGGGCCATTAAAAGAACTATACGATTTCTCCCAGGCAATCCAGCAATTCCTCCACATCCTGTCCTATTTCCAGTCTATTTCATTGTCTTTTAGCAGTGCCTTTTCAAGGTTTGATCTTGAGTAAAACTTAACCTTCCTGGGTCTCGGTTACCTCATCTTTAAATGAGGCTATAGGAGTAGGTGGCCTCTGAGGCCCCCTACATTTCTATATCTACGAGCCTATGATTTTATATACTGATGGCCCTAGGAATACAAAGTTAAAAACTGAACTCGGGGATCATTTACCTAAATGGGGTATATGATGTACACAGTTAAGCATGATAACATTTTATTGAATTCGACAAATATTTTAATGTTTGTTGTTGTTGTTGTTATGAATCCTGTATGACTATTTGTGACTCTTTGGGGATTTTCTTAACAAAGATACTGGAGTGTTTTGTCATTTCCTTCTTCAGTTCATTGTACAGATGAGGAAACTGAAGCAAACAGACTTAAGTAACTTGCCCAGGGTCACCCATCTAATGAGTGTCTGAGGCCAGATTTGAACTCAAGATGATACGTCTTCCTGATTTTAGTCCCTACATTCTATTTGCTGCATCACCTGGCTGCCCCTATTTAAATGTTCACTTTATGCTTTCTGTATGAATACTCCAAATCATGGCTGAACTCCAGTACAAGTCTACAGCAAGGAAGAAGAGTGGCCATATTGAAGAACAATGGCTCCTTGACTACTATTCAGAAAGCTACTTGGTTAAATGAAAATTTCTCTTGATTATATGCTCTTAGTTAATGATGTCTTTCCACAAGTAGAAAAACGTAAAGTTATGGAATTTAATTTTAAGTTAATTTTTTTTCTTAAACACAACTCAGGTTTTCCCTTTCAAAGCTCAGCACTATGGGAAGTTTTGTGTTTATACTGATGCTGCTGCCCAGGCTTGGAATCTGTCTGGGGTCTTCTTTGAGAATGGTTCTTCCAGCCAGCTTACAAGCCATACCAGGACAACCTTTTTCTGCTTTATTGTTTGTTTTTAATCTGAACAAGACCAGAATTATCCACTGTCAATCAACCACCTTTTTGGCTCCCAGTAACTTCTGATGGTTTCCACAAATAAAATTTCAACAAAGATCATGAATATTGACATCATGTAGTTCAGCTAGTACCAGAGTACCCAGCAATGAGTAAGTGTACTTTAAAAATGTTTAATCTATCTAGGATCCATAAACTTGTTTTAAAAAATATTTTGATAACTATATTTCAGTAGAACTAATTTCCTTTGTAATAGTTATAGTTAGCATTCATATAGTACTTTAAATATTACAAAGCACTTTACAAATATTATTACATTTGATCTTTACCACAATCCTGGGAGTAAGTATTATAATAATCCTCATTTTACAAATGAGGAAACTGGGGCATTCAAATGTTAAGTAACTTGCCAGTAGTCATGTATATGAATGAAGCTGTATTTGAACTCAGATCTTCCTGAGTTCAGCTTCAAAACTCTGTCATTGTTCCACCCAAATGATAATCCTAGATCTTTTATTTTATTCATTTCAGTATGTTCCAAGAATGATTTCATCTACTTAACTAAATTGCCAAAAGGGTCAATGACACAAAAAAAGATTAAGAATCTCTGATCTTGCTGAACTTCCTCATTTTACAAATGAAGGAACTGAGGCCCAGAGAGATCTTATAGATATTTGTCAAAAAGAATGGATATTTGTCACAAGTTTGGATAACCCATTGGCTGCAAAGTCCCTTCCTATAAAAGTCATTGAAATGTTCCCAAGAACAGGCAGTTAAGAATAGAAATTGTGCAATGGGTAAAATTATTGAATAAATATCATTGACAGAAGTCTAATATCCAAGACATATAGAGAACTGATACAAATATATAAAACCAAGAACCATTGTCCAATAGATAAGTAATCAAAAGATATGAAAACTTTTCTTTTTCTTCATAACCCTCTTGCTCCTTCCACCAGAAATTGATGTCATTTATTTAAAGAAGCTAGATGCATGTGAAGGAGAAAATAAGAAGTTATTTGGGAAAGAATACAACTAGAATGAGGATAAGATTCTGGAAAGGTTGTCAAAGGCATTATTTTCCTTTTTTCCTCTAAACCATTATCTTCTATCTTGGAATCAATATTGTGTATTAGTTCCAAAGCAGAAGAGTAGTAAGGGCTAGGCAATGAGGGCACGTAATTTGCCCAGGGACATACACTGAGGAAATATTTCTGGCCAGATGCGAACCTAGGACTTTCCAAACCCTGAGAAGGCATTATTTTCCACAGCACTTTGGACTTATTTACTTTCTTCCACAGTGATAGACTTGCCCTATCTCATGGGCTTGGCAGCCATATTTCCTTACTCATCCCCTTCAGTTGGTTATCTGAAAGATCTCCCATCAACTGTCAATATGCCAATATGTGAAGTCTACATACAACATGACTAATATATTTTTGGATGGAATCTTCCAAGCTTGTAATCTAATCAAAGAGATCCATGCTCTGACCTTGGGGTCTTAGAGCTTATCAGGAAACTCAGAACCAAGAGCTCTCTAGCAAGTCTCTCAGATCTAGACTTCTCTTCTTGATGGCCCTGGTCAGTCTTGTTCTTGTGCAGGCTGAATTCATTGTGGGGAGATTGGTGAAGGTCTTCACTCAGATCTGGGCTTTCATTGTGGTCTGGAAAGAAGCCACATTCAGAATAATAAAGCCAAACCATTGCCACACAGGCATTGTTCTTGACCTGGGTTCCATGTATTACTCCAACATAGTTATAGGTTCTCAGGACTTTACCTGTTGATGTCTTTGAGTCACTTCCCATGTCAGTGTACTATCTATTCAAACAGCACCAGGTGCTCTTCCTTCAACCAAATCAAAACCAAGACTGTGTCTAGAGCCATGACTAGAACCCAACAAAAAGTTTTCCAAGGAAATGTCAGCTACATATGACAATACCAAAATAGGCTCCAAATCATGAATGAGCTGGAAAATGAAAATGACTCTGAGGTTTTGCCTCACCCATGTTCAAATAGGCTAAGATAACAAAAATCTGGACCGGATGACTTCTCAGCAAGTCAGCAAACATCTTTGAGGGCTTACCATGTGTCAAGGACTAGGAAAAGGAAGATACACTGATGGTGTGAATTGGTCCAGCTGTTTTGGATGTCAAATTGGAATAATGTAAGAAAGGCAACTAAGCTCTTCATACCCATTGACCTAGCAATCCCTTTACTGAGTGACATACTCCAAGGACCCAAAAAGACACAAACAAAGGTTATATTTGTGTATGTGTTACCAAGATATTCATAGCAACATTTTTTCCCTGTGATATCAAAGAATATCAAACTAGGTATATATTAATTGAGGAATGATTGAAAAAAAACTATGAGATATGCACATAATAGATTGTTATTATACAGTAAGAAATGGCAAATGAGAAAAAAAATGAGAAACGCCGTAAGATTTGTGTGAACTGATAGAGCAATACAAACAAAACCAAGAAAGCCTTGTAGACAACAACTACAAAAATATATATTAAGAGATCTCTAAAGATCCCTGAGAAATTGGGGGGGGCATAGATGGCCTGGAAAACTACAGCATAATTTTTAAAAATACAACTTTATTGGCAGAAAGGCAAAGGCTACTAGAACATGTTATATTCTTACTTTGTCAGATGTGGTCACTGTATTAAATTTATTTTTTGCTTAACTGTTTTTCTTTTGCTTTTTAGACTACTTAATTTTTAAGTTTGAACTATACAATTTTGATAGGGGTCAAGTAGGATGGAGAAGAAGGAAATTTCTAGAAATGTTTGATAAGAAAAAAGCTTCAGCAAAATTTTCTTAAAAAGAAAGAATAACAGGCAAAGTCTGTATCTTTCCAAGTTAGACCCTATGAGTTGGGCAACCATTATTTGGAGTTTGGAGTCATAGGTTTATAGAATTTTAGAGCTGGAAGGGACTTTCAGGACCATCTAAGTCAGGGGTCCCCAAACTTTTTACACAGACTGTCCCTCAGACTGCTGGGGGGTTGGACTATAAAAGAAACTATGAATAAATCCCTGTGCACACTGCACATCGCCACCACCACCACTACCACTATACTGGGCAGCAGTATACACATTGCGGAGTCCCCTCCCCCAGATCACCACTTACCATGCTAATGTCTTCCATTGTGCAGTCATTTAATCTTTTGAGTGGTGCCTCGTTCTCATTCAGTTACTCTCAGAACAAGGCGCCATACAAAGGATTACGTCACTGGAAGTAGTGCTGTACTTGAGCGATGCTGTGCTTTGAGGCTCTCACTGACCATCAATGAAAGACATGCCCTTTCCAGAAGTGCGGTGGGGCCTCAAGGGGCCACATATAGCCAACGGGCCATAGTTTGAGGACCCCTGATCTAAGTCAATCATCTACTTTACAGATGTGGAAGCTAAAGCCCAGGGATAGCTAGGTGGTATAGGGGATAGAGCACTGAGCTTGGAATCAAGAAGAATTATCTTCGTGAATTCAAATCTGGTTTCAGATACTTACTACCCGTGTGACCCTGGGCAAGTCACTTCACCCTGTTTGCCTCAGTTTTTCACCTATAAAATGAACTGATGAAAGGAAATTGCAAACCACTTTGGTATCTTGGCCAAGAAAACCCTGAATTGGGGTTGCAAAGAGACTCAACAATAACAACAAAGCTAAGGCCCAGAATGTCAAATTGCCCAAGATTATGCAGCTGGTTAATAGCAGAGGTAGGTTCTATTATATTTAATTTTAAAAATCAATTACATTTCTTCAAAGATTTTTACCATACAATATTGGATTTCAAATGTTTGAATTTAATGACAAGTTTAGCAGAAATCAGGTTCAGCATATATTTTCACTTGCTCTAATGTGGGTAGGAAATCTCAAACAATGGGCTCAGAGAACAAAGGTGTAGAATAGCATAATTCATTATCTTGATGCTTTTTACCCACATTATACATTAGAGGAATAGTAATATTATCTCTATGTACACTTAAAAAAAACTCTCTTATTTTCTGTCCTAATAACAGCTCTAGGACGAAGAACAAGGCTAGATAAACAGTTAAGTGACTTGCCCAGAGTCATACAACTATGAAGTATCTGAGGTCATATTTGAACCCAGATCTTCCTTCTCATTCCAAGTCTGATGCTGTGCCACCTAGCTGCCTCTGTCTCCCCCCACCATATATATATATATACACTTTCAAGAAGAATCAAGTATCTTAATGAGACAATGCAACTATATTCTACTTGGGATTCCATAGGGGGATAAAGTGGCTACAATAAAGCCAGGTAATATTCATTATTAAACAAGAATGAAAATATATTCAAATATAAAATGAAATGGCAGAGCCATGAGTCATCTCTGGTTCTTCCTTGCTAAAGGTCTGAAAGCTAAAGCTCCGAAGACTTATGTCATCCACAAGCCTGTTTAATCCATTTCTCTACTTACATTTTGGCTCAGCCTCATGAAGTTCTCTCAATAGATGATACTTTTCAAGCAGAAATTATTTTTTGGTTTTATTCTTTGCTGGACAGCTACTCTGCTCATTTATTGACCAGGTTGTGCCAGATTCTCCCAGTACATAATCTATTCCCTAGTTGGAAATTAGGTCCTTTCAAAAGCTGCATTAACTCCTTCAGGCCACCAGAGTACCATTTGGATCACTGAAGCAGTCATTTCCTTGGGGTGGAGGGTTTGGATTGCTAAGTGGTACAAAGTAGCCAACAAACAAGTTTATAAGAAAAGTCCATTAATTGCGGACACGATACAGCCAAAGAATCCTGAGAAATGAGTGGCTTTGGGGATTTAGAAGGAACAAAACAATCTTAGCAAATTTGCTAATGTTTTTTGGATTGAATTTTTAAAAATAGAGAATGACAGAAAACAAATTAGACTCCCTATGTTGGGGTTTCAAAATACATTTGATTTAGCATTGCAATTTCTTGGCTGATTAATTCAAGCTGGGTCACATATTCAAAGGCAAGGTACCAGTGCGGTTCTTCTCCATAAATCTCACACCTTTCCTCTAGAGGTTTGTAGAAGCATCCTAAAGAGCCTCAGGATAAGTGCTTTTTACTGTGTTTAAGGAAGGACCACTTTTGCCAGGATACTGAAACCCTAAATTGAAGATCCATGATGAAACTCTGATAATAACAACAGTTTGCAATTTCACCACAGAACAACTAAGTACCTAGGTCCAGATTTACTTTAGGTGTTTCAAATTTTCTCAAGCTGCACAGGGACAAATGAACCAAGGGAAGATAGCTACCATTAAAAGCCAGTGATTTTCCAGACTCGTTCTATCTACTAACTCCCTCTCACCCATAGACGCTCTCCCTTATAAAAAATTATGTATACTCAAACAAGGGCAGCTAAGTGGCACAATGAATAAAGTGCCAGGCCTGGAGTTCAGGAAGAATCTTCCTGAGTTCAAATTCTAGCTGTGACCCTGGGCAAGTCACTTAACCCTCTTCACCTCAGTTTTCTCATCTGTAAAATGAGTTGGAGAAGGAAATGACTAGCCACTTTAGTATCTTTCCCAAGGAAACCCCAAATGGGTTCACAAAGAGTCGGGTACAACTGAAATGACTCATCAACAACATGCTCAACAAAATAAATCAGTATATTAGCCATGTCTGAGAAAGCATAGATCATTCATCATTTCTAGTATCACCTCTGTGACACAAGTTTCCCTCTCAGTCTGTGAAGTCACAGTTGGTCACTGCTTTGATCAGAGACTTAAAGCTGATGCTGAACTTCCAACAAGCTGTCCATAAATGTGGTTTATAGTTACTGCCTATGGTCTGCTCTCTTGTTCTTCTTTGCATGTTGAAATGTTTTATCTTGGTTGATGACTGTTAAATTCACAAAGAAAAGTTTTTAAAGTCCATCCTCTGGACTCAGTCTAAGACAATATGCACAGGGGAAGCCCATGGACAGCAACACCATTCACTAAAATTAATCCAGAGCTAGTCATTTTTTTCCATTCAGGGAAAGCACTATAAAGTAGATCCTTCCTGGGGTGTGATTGATAGTTGGAAGCACCTGCTGCTGTCCCATCTGGTAGCTTCCTACTTTAATTAATTACTTTTGCTAACTAGAGGCAAAGATTTCTTGATTTCACTGTGTTGAAGAACATTCATAGATAATTTACTGTGGCTCCTAAATTTGCCACCCTACAGTGAAGCAACAGATGCCTAGCTCTAATGGTGGCACTCTGATAAGAGAAGACTTTGTTTTGGCAGGGCTGCTACGGAGAATTAACATAGGAGGCTATAGCATAGTCTCCTATAAAATTTCTGCTGATTGTTGGAACAGTTAGGAACAGAAGCAGATAAAAAGCTAGGAAAAGGGGTCCATTCCAATTATTATTTGTTATTGTTCTGAAAATGTTAGCAATAGCTAATAGATAAGAGAAAAGAAAGAAATTAAAGTTGTAATGGTGAGCAAAGAGGAGGTAAAATTCCCTTTTTACTGATAACATGATGGTTTATTTACAAAATCCCAGGGAATCAACAAAAATATTAATAGAGGTAATTAATAGCTTCAACAAAGTTGCAGGCTAAAAATAAACCTACAGAAGTCAATAGTAAATCATCCTTTCTGCATTATGACTCCCTCCATCATGATTTTGATATATCATGGGTCAGCATAAGAAATTAAATGAGAATCTTTTGAGAGTTTTCTGGAGGGCACAGGTGACATGTGAAGACCAGCCAATGACACAGAAAAGAATTTTAGAAACTTAGAAATGTATAAGATATATGTATAGTATTATATAATATCAACATTTTATCTTTTAGTACCATAAATATACACAATTTCTTTTCAAAATACTTTTAATTAAAAAATAGTAATACATCAATGAAAGAGACTAGGCAAAAGAGAATCAGAAACTGGAATTTAATAGCCTAGTGTCTGGTAAATCTCCACACATAAATTACTAAGAAAAGAGCTCCCTATTTAACTTCTACTACAATTGTAAAGCAGCCTAGCAGAAATGAGACTTAGATATAATATTATACCATACACCACAATAAATTCAAAATGGACATCAGACCATTAATGTTAAAGATCATACCATAAAACTTTAGAGAAGTGGAAGAAAAAATATATATATACACTCCTTTCGTAGATATGGGTAGCAGTTGTACTCTTAATCAAGCATGGTATAGTGTCATTTGTAAGAGATTGAGAATTGGAAGAGGGTTAGCTAGGTGACTCAGTGGATAAAGAACCAGACCTGGAAACAGAAAGTCCTGAGTTCAAATTTGGTCTTGTATACATCCTAGTTTTGTGACCTTGGGCAAGTCACTTAACCCCAATTGCCTTGTCCTTACCTCTCTTCTGTCTTGGAACTAATACTTAGTATTGATTCTAAGTCAGAAGGTAACAGTTTTTTAGAAAAATAATAGGAAATTATAACAGTGCATCTCAGAGTCTGCAGTTTGAGTGAATTGTCACCAGAGCAAGAATGGTTCATTATGGGAAAAGGATAGGGATGCATCTTATTAACAGGATGGTTAATTAATGTTGAAGAAACTAAACTACTGTCCTTATAGAGAACCAAAGATAATTTCTTCCAACCTAAACCTCAACAGAATTTCTCTGCCCAGGTTCTCTGCTGAGAGATCATCCAAGTTCTTGAAGACCTCAACCCCTTTCCTTCTACATGTATCTATTCCACTTTACTTAGCTCTGATTGTTATCGTTTTCTTATATTGAACACAAATCTACCTCTTTGAAAATTCTACACATTGATCTTCTAGGATCAAATAAAATAAATGCAATCCATCTTTCATAAGACAGATGCTCAAATATTGGAAAAAGCAATCATGTTTTCCCAAAGTCTTGTCTGCTCCAGAATCAATATCCCTCATCCTTTCAGCCCTTCCTCCCTCCCAAACCCCTTATCCTTCAGCTAATTCTCCTCTAGATGCTTTAACTTTATCCAATTCAGCAATGTTCTGCCTAAAATATGACATCTATTATCTATACTTCTTTTTTTAAACCTTTACCTTTTGCTTAGTATCAATTCTAGGACAGAAGAGTGGCAAGGGCTAGGCAATTGGGGTTAAAGAGACTTGCCCAACTAGGAAGTGTCTGAGGCCAGATTTGAACCCAAATCCTTCTGACTCCAGGTTTGGTGCTCTATCCATGGTGCTACTGAGCTGCCCCCACCACTGTACTTTAATTGAACACATTATTCTCCATGCGATCAGTGTAGACCCTAGTGAGAATTTCTATCCCTAGTTTCTCAAAGATAATTGGACATTCCAATTGCAGGGTGATGATGGCCTTTATCTAATTGGAAGACTAGCCTAGCTAAACATTGTGAATCTTTTTTATGAAAAAGTTGGCCCCCAAGGGGATAGATCTAAACCCCTGTCAGTCTGTGTTCATATGTTTCCTTTCATCTTCATTCTTAATGGTTTTTCATGTGTTTGCTTCCCCATTCTGTCCTTGAACTGAAGGACTCTCAAGAGCTTGGACCTTTCCATCTCTCTCTGTTAAAATATGTGCTCCTGGGGAACAGGGATGCTCTCACTTTTCTATTTGTGTTCCCAGAGCTTGGCACAGTATGTGGTATATAGTAAGTGCTTAATAAAATGCTTTTCCATTCAACTACACTGAGTTATCCATTCTGGAGATACAAATGGAGACCATGTCTTCATTTTACATATGATAAGTATTCTTAATTAATTCCATTTTCTCTGTTGCTCGGGACTTCAAGTCAGCAAATTAGGAATGAAAATTTTAGAAAGCCTTTGAATGATAAAAGCGAATTATATTTTAACTTTAAAAGAACCAGTGAAAGCTCTTTAATTGGGGACATTTAAAATCCAAGCAGGTCTAACATCAAAGGGGGTAATAATACTAAAATAAGGACAACATTAATTTCTATAGCTCTTTCTTTTTCCAGTTTTCAGATGACTTCCTAGGCTTGCTATTGTTTGTTAGAAAAAATGCAAATAAATAGATGTATCTTGATTGTGCTCATATTCTTCCCATCAAAAACATATTCTAATTTCATTGTTTTCTTGCATTTGTGACTGCCCGTTTTAATTTCTATGAATTAATTTAGCATTATTTTTTTCCCTCCTAGAAGAAGTATGGCCTAACGGTTAAAGAGTTGACCTAAGAACCCACAACAGCTGAGTTCAAATCCTGTTTCTGACATATGCCTGTGTATGACACTGAACAAGTCTTTGGGCAGCTCTTTAAAACTATACATTTTAGAGAAGGTATTGACTGGTACAGGGAGTTTCCTCATTTTGGTGTTCTTTATAAATATATTTTAGGAACTGGGGGAAGGGGAAGAGAGGAAGATAGGCATAGACTCCATCTGTAGCTCTAGAGCTGATAGCTCAGTGTACAGTTAAGAGGAACAGCATTTTATTAAGCATTTGCTACGTACAATGTACTTTACCAATCACATGTCCAGTCTTTATCTCCTTTTTTTCTCCCCCAAGTAGCATTAGATTCTATAATTCTATAGAAGAACCACAAGTATACTTCCTTTCTTCAGTCAATCATTTACTCTTGCCCCATTTTTCACTTCCCTTAATTAGAAATCTTAATCTCTTATATAATCTCAAGCCTAAAGTCTTTTTTTTTTTAACCCTTACCTTTTGTCTTAGAATCCATACTAGGTATTGGTTCCAAGTCAGAAGAGTTGTAAGGGCTAGGCAATGAAGGTTAAATGACTTACCCAGGGTCACACCTAGGAAGTATCTCAATACAGATTTGAATCCAGGACTCCCCTTTACTACAATAGTCTTCCTCAAGCTCCCATTCATCCTATGTGTGCTAGTAAATGTTTAACAACTGCTCCCCCCCAAAAAAAAATATACAAGGAACACGCTTTAAAGTTTATTTTGCATGATTGCAAAGGCAGCTGGTGGTGTAAGGGATAAGGGCTGAGACTGGAATCAGGAAGACCTCAGTTCAAATCTGGCCTCAGACACTCAGCAGCTGTGTGACGGGCGCAAGCCATTAATCATTTATTTGTCTCAGTTTCCTTAGCTGTCAAATGGAGATAATAGTAGCACTTATCTTGCATTATTATTGCTATGATCAAATGAGATAATATTTATATAAAGCACTTAGCTTCCTCTATTAATATTTTCTCCTTCACTTTCTTAAATCTAGGCAATGGATGAAATAATGCATCCAACCCTGACTTGCCTACGGTGTAAATGCTCACACTGAAAATTTAATGACTGACTTGAGTTAGACACAGCCTCATCAAGCATTTGCTTTATTCTCATTATTCTCTGAACTTCTTTCACAGTTATACAACTTAGAAGGCAATTTTTTTTGCTTTGTATTATTCTTTGTTACCTAGACTTGTTTCCCCAAAAGGAGAAAAGGCATATTGTAAATTGCTGGCTAGATCTCTCTCTCAAGCATCTGACAGTGCTGAATCCAAACCAGGTGTTTAATGCAAACACTCCCTGATGGTTTGATACAGGACAACAGCCAGCCAAGCAATTGCAGGAGGAGGGTAGCGGAGATTGACATCAATTTTACTCTAGCATCCTTTTCCCTTTTTCCCACCACACACACACTTTATATGCCCAGATCTAATCTCTGAAGTTACCATTTCCCTCCTACTCCAGTCACTCAGAACTCTTGTGTCTAGACTATTTCATATTTCCTTTCAGCAGAACTTTTCTCTGGTAGGTGAGCTACATCCCATTTCTATTTTTTTTTATTGTCAGCATTTCTCAGGATTTTTTTCTTTTCATTTTTTTAATCATCTTCAAACTTCATCTCATTTCTTATTGGGGGATGGATTATAGAGTTTGGGATTTTCTCTTCAATGCATTCTTTTCTACTTCCCTCCTCCCTGCCCCCAAACCTGCTTTTAACATTTTGGCTCATTTCTTAACCTCCTTTGGGGAAAGTGGAGAAGACTCCCATCCCATCAGAATCCCAAAGATGGAAGATATAATTTATCTCCCCATGTCTCTATTAGTGCTATGTAAATAAACAATATTGATTTATTTATTAATAAAGATGATGTTACAGTGAAAAAACGGACCTTTAATAGAAAACTTTCAAGCACTGCTGATGAAAAGACTAGAAGTCCATTGTAAGTTTAAGGCAAGAGAAACTTAGAATGGTAAATGCATTTAAATAATTGAAAAGTTGCTGACAAACTCTACTGGTTGAAATCCCCAGGAGAGGGCCAGCACTATTTGTTGGATGGTTTTAGATTGAATGATGCTGCCCAAGTATATAGAAAGTGGGGTGGGAAGTCCTAAAGTGATCAGTACTCCTTGCCATCTGCTATGAAGGCTAACTCTATAGCCACATATCCACAAAAAAGGACCTCGGCTTTGGCATTTGCCACCCACTGTCCCCAGAAGACCAATCTCTTAACTCCATTTACTTTATAATTCTGTAAAAAATAGTTTTAACATACATGACGTACCAAGTTAGTGGACATCACATATTTCATGTAAATTTAGAAGCGGACTCCAAAGTTATTTGATGAAACAAATTTTTGTTCTGAGACCCATTATTATGTGCATATTATTATACTATTATTATAATTCTTGTGTCAGAGGCCCTCACATGACACAAAGGATTTGGCTATACTTTGGGGATTTCTCATTTTTTTGACTCATTGTCTCCCCAAGCCCCACCCTAGACATCTGGAAACTTCATACTTTAATACCAGTAAATGTGTTGTCACTAGCTCTCCTTGCAAACATATGGTTCACAAGGTTCCAGGAATCAATCACTAAATCAGCAAGCATTTATTAAATACTTACTATCTTCTAGGCCCTGTGGTAGGTACTGAAAAATAACTTTATTTACAAATCCAAAAAAGCAAGTGATAGCTACTCTGATCAAGACAACGTTCCAAGATAATTCCAAAGAACCCTGGATGAAAAATGCTATCTAATTTCTAAGACCTAGTGAACTCTAAATGCAGATTGAAGCATCATTTTTCCCTTTATTTTTCCTGCTTTTTTTGCAACATGGCTAATATGGAAATATATTTTATGTGACTTCACATGTATAACTGATATCGTATTGCTTGCCTTCTAAATGGGCGAGGGAGAAGCAGGCAGGAGAGACAATTTGGAATATGGAATTTTTAAAATGAATGTTAAAATAAATTTTAAAAATTTTAAGCAAATAAGGCTCCCAATAGAATTCATAAAAAATAATAATGCAAGTCTATGAACAACCCTTTCTTAGTGGCCTATGTAGTCAATCATTTATTTTTGGGTGCAGGTTTTAGTCAATGCCCTGCTTTCATCTATGGCTCCTACGAACTCTCAGAAGCCCAAGAGAGGTAGCCAAAGCCAATTCTAGGCAGCATCATTCTGTCTGAGAATCATCCAACAACTGGTTTTCTATTCAAGGTCTACTTTTTTTTCACTGTGGGATTATACTCCAGATCTCACTTCATTTGTTACTTCTTGTTTCATTTCTTACTCTCGTAGCATTTCTGACCAAACTTTTTTTTTTTGCCTTTGAGGCTCTGATTATTATGGAGTTACTGTTTTCTTCTGGGTTTATTTCTTGAGTATTTCTTGACCTGTAATATTTCTTCATTGTATTTGATATTTTCTTCTGTTTCCTTATAATTTCTGTTTCAGTTCCTATTTTAGGATTTCATGCCAGGGACAAGCTCCTCCTCTACCTAAAGAGTCCCTCTTTAGTACTATTTCCCTTTAGGGTTAATGATGTATCTTGATCTGATTGTGTCACCTCCTGGCCTGCTTTCTTCATAGATTAGCAAGCTGCTGGCGTCATCTGCTAGATTATTATTTTTTAATTAAAAATGTAATTAAAGTTTTTCTTCTTATTGTAAATAGATAATCATCAATAAACACGAATGCAGGTATCCTTTCAACATCACAACTTTCCCCAACACAGTTTGGTATATCATTTAGAAACTATATAGCCTATGACCAAATGCCACAAACCCAAATTTTACAAGAAGGCACTGTAAAAACTCCATAAAAGAAAAAGAAAAAATTCAGACTTCTTCTCTGGCATGAAGGGGGGGGCACAAAAATTTTACTCAGATTTTCCAGATCATGCAAGCACCACAGCCTAACTCCCTCAGTATGGAAGAATTACCTGTCCATCGCTTCATTGGTTTAGTAATATAATGCTTCGCTATTTTCTCCCAGGCATTACCATCTGCTAGTCCTCTGATAAATTTTAACTGCTGTGTAGTTCTAAACACTCCTCCTCCCTTAGCCGAGGGTTACGGGTCATTTCAGTTATTTTTTTAACTCAAACTTAATAGCCATGCCTAGCCAGTCAGCCAGCTAACCAAACAGTTAGCAATAGCTGTTGGTTTAAGTCTGTCTTACTAATTGTGTTGCTTCTGCTTCACAGACAATATTGCAAGAATGATAAGAACATTACTTTCAAATCACATGATGCCCCTGGCAGTCAGCTCTGGGCATAATCTTGGAGTTTCCCTTTTTAAAAAGTTTGGGGGTTCAGGGATCCAGAGCACGTTGGAACTGGAGATCTTGTAGATGAATTCAGATAGCTGTATTTCCTAGGTGGCTCACTGACATTGAAATGATCCACCTTAAATAATCCTACCCAACATCCTTCACAAGCTCATCCATGCAGGCCTTGAAGATATAGTTTTCTTAAAATGAAAGTTTGGCAGCATCCATACTGAGATTTTATTCCGGGCATGTCAATCATCTTTAATGCTTACCTTTAAAAAATAGCAGGTCAAAGTCACCTCTTTCGTGTGACAAGGCATGGAATGTTGAGCTTGCAATTTGGGTGAAGGTTTGAGAAGATCCTGAGCTCAGAGTCAAAAAAAAAAAAAGGTCTTAAGTGAATTTATTCCCATTTTAATTGTCCTTCTGGGATCAGAGTACATGTCTAATTCTTTCAGTTGTCAATATGGTATAACCACTTTTCCCTCTTCATGTCTGCATAAAACTTTCTTTTTACTCAACAACCTCTGTACAAGGTTTGTGGTAGAAAACTCAACCCCGAATTTACTTTGCTCCAGGGCCTTTTAAAAGATGGCTTAGACACGGCTAATGGAAATATTATCTATTCACTTCTGTCCTCCACAATGTATGGTCTATTGGTTAAGCCTGATAAACAAATAACAAAATTCTTGGACTTTAAATCTCAGACAAATCTTAGGAGGAGTCTAGCATACTTCAAGTTGCAATTTAGTGTTATATCTCCTGCCTTTATATGAGAATTATCTCTGAATGATGGTTCTGTCCTCTTTTTTGAGGCCTTTATTGCTAGCATTGTCCTCTGGGTTACCTACTGTTCCTTGTACAAGGTCTTGTGCTAACCCATTTGAATTTAGTTTAGGAAAAAGATTATCTCTACAAATAAATGTGCAAGTTTTTGGAAAGAAAGAAAGAAAGAAAGAAAGAAAGAAAGAAAGAAAGAAAGAAAGAAAGAAAGAAAGAAAGAAAGAAAGAAAGAAAGAAAGAAAGAAAGAAAGAAAGAAAGAAAGAAAGAAAGAAAGAAAGAAAGAAAGAAAGAAAGAAAGAAAGAAAGAAAGAAAGAAAGAAGAAAGAAAGAGAGAGAGAAAGAGAGAGAGAAAAAAAGAGAGAAAGAGAGAAAGAGAGAGAGAGAGAGAGAGAGAGAGAGAGAGAGAGAGAGAGAGAGAGAGAGAGAAAGGGAGAAAGGGAGAAAGGGAGAAAGGGAGAAAGGGAGAAAGAGAGAAAGAGAGAAAGAGAGAAAGAAAGAAAGAGAGAGAGAGAGAGAAAGAGAGAAAGAGAGAAAGAAAGAAAGAAAGAAAGAAAGAAAGAAAGAAAGAAAGAAAGAAAGAAAGAAAGAAAGAAAGAAAGAAAGAAAGAAAGAAAGAAAGAAAGAAAGAAAGAAAGAAAGAAAGAAAGAAAGAAAGAAAGAAAGAAAGAAAGAAAGAAAGAAAGAAAGAAAGAAAGAAAATAATAACTATGTAATACAAAACTATGTTGCACAAGCTGCTTATACCAGGACCAATGTGATAAATTCTTGCATTTATTTTCAGGAAAAATTTGTTTGTGCCGATGAATCTGAATCCTTTCCTTTATTCCCTCCCCCACCATATGAACAAAATGCATATTGCACAGCATGTAAGTAATTATCATAATCAGTTTCTCTCAGGTAATTGCTACTATTGACTTCTTCTGCTACCTTTACATGATTTATATTATTTTTGCATACCATTTTTGCATTGAATTATATCACTGGTTCTAGGAATGATGTTTTTCAGACCATTTCAGAAGATAAACAATTGATTCTCTTCGTGTGAAGTCTTCAAACAAGGATCATTAAATTATTGTAAATTATTATTTTACTCTGCATATTATTACACATTATTAGAGAGTTAAAAACAGAAGGAACGATCACAAATGTTATTGTTAACCCCCAAAAAAGCAACTGAGAAGACATAAGTAACTACACCCAAAAGTGTACTTTCTCATCTCCATAAAATCTTTATGAAAAATGGACTATCAAATCAGCAGGCATTTTTCCCCTCACAGAACACATACTAGTTTATTAAATTATAAATCAATCCTGTAAAAAGAGAGGCTAAACTAATTCCTCGAGCTAGATGCCATTATCAAATAAAGTATCACTGACCAAAGAAGGTCTTTTGGAATTTGAAATACAGGAAATCTACAAGACATTGAGTGTAATGGAAGAAAATCCTGACCAAACTGAAGCTAGAACAACCTTTAATAAGCTCACAGAATTATGAACTTTTTGTGGAATTCTGTTTGGGAAACTACTAGGGTTCTTAAAGACAACATCATCCCAACTTCTCTTTATTTCAAAGTTGACCTAAAGCTAAGATGGGCCAGTGAGATTAAGGATAGAGTTTCTTCTTAGAACATTTTCCATTGAAGATTCCAGAAGATTTTTCAGGCTTTTGGTCTTGTTCCTTTCTTGCTTTCTCTTCAACTTTCTCTCTCTTTTTTTAAAGTGTTTTTTTCCCCCCCACATCGACCAGTAGAGCTGTATATCATCATCATTGCTTTCTTCCTCAGAATCCTCATCTTCAGCTCTTAGGAGATCAGTTGCTTTCAGATTTGCTGAAGGAATCTTATCTAAGTGATGTTTCTTATACACAGACAATAATGTCATGGACTCTTTAGTTGGGCTACTCTTATTTTTTTTTCTGTTTCATTAACTTTTTCATCTTTCTTCTAGTTCTCTCCTAAAATCAAAGTTGTGTACTTCTCCAGGAGCATCCCGAATAGTTTTTTCAATATTTAATCTTTGATTGAGATGGTAGATCTCTGCTTGAATACTATTTAGAAGGTCAACTCAAATCATCTTCCACTTTTCCTTTTTTCAACTCTTACAGGTTCAGATGTAGTCTCTGTGATTGCTGTCATCTTACATTTTTAGCCAAGGTAAGGCCAATAGTCTTCTGATATTAGACCAATGACATTGTTCAACTTCCTTCTACAACTCTTTGAAAACCATAGTTGAGAATTAAATCATTTGTTAAGTTCCTTTTGTGTTCTAGGCACTGTGCTAAACCCTGGGGACAAAAAAAAAAAGGAAAAAGATAGTTATCCTCTCCAGTAGCTCTTTTTCTGTAGGGAGCTCATAGTCTAATGGCACCTACTAAGTATCCTTGATGAAAATATAAGTAAGGGACTGATAAGTTTCTTCTAGAAAATTTTCTGTAATGGAACGTATCTTCATAGTCACATGATTGAGAGGCATAGAATATGTAATATCCCACTGTGTTTTATTGTTTCTTAAATATATAAAAGTATTTCATCCACTAAAACAAAATACAAAATTAAAAACTATTTCATTAAGATGCTTCCTATGTATATGATAAGATCAGACAAGATTCCTTAATAGATGTAGTTATTGAACTAGGTAACATTGGCCAATGATCCTCAGATTAACAATGCCAAATGAGGTATGAAAGACGGAGATGAGCTCCCCTCATAGGGAATGTGTTGTTTGGAATTCAAATGGAAGATCAGTTCCTTATGGACAATGATATTCTATAGATGATCCTGCTTATGGATGATGTTATGCTGGTTGCATAGTGTCTGCAGTCAGCTTTAGATCAACAGTGTAGGAACCCCTTAATGAAATCAACATCCATTAAAAAAATTCTATACACACAAAACAAGTGGATGAGAAATGAATATTGCCCAAATTAAGACCTGTGAATGGATGGCCAGTCAACCATCCATGCAACAGATGATGAGTTGTTCCTATAGTTGAAAAGAAGATCAACTGAGAATATATTTGGGAGATTAAATAGGATTTTCAATAATGGTAAATTACTTCCTAACAGGTAAAGACCATCTTTCTAAATATCAATATTTTCTCAGTGATGTTATCTTTCTAAATATCAATATTTTCTCAGTGATGTTATCTGGCTGCAAATCATGAAACACTATGATCTCCAAACTGCAGATGAACCAAAAAGCAACAGAGAAGGAAGAGATAAAGTAGGTGAGAGCAGGAAGTAGCATATTACTAAATGAGAGTAAAAGATATTGGGAGATGGTTGGAAAAAGAAGTGGCTCAGTCTTTGGGAAAAACAGAGAAAAACTGTTTTATGCTGGTAGCCAGAGAAGAATAAAAGACCCTGGAGAAGTCCTCCAATATATTGGGCCAATCTTCTGTGAAAGACTTGCTACAAGACAGACAATAATGACATAGGATAAGAAGATGTGACCTGTATGTTATGGGTAGCCATTAAGAGATTACATGCATAAGATCATAGATCCACTGATGAATACAGTTGCAAATACTTGTATTATGTTTCTTCTTTATCCTATTTCAAATCTTTTTAGGAGAAGGCAGGGATAACTAGCATGTCCCAATAATCTCAGTGCATTTTAAAACTATTAAAGTTATTTAAACTTTATTAAAATTATTTATTTTATTTTTTAAAGTTTAAATTGCCTTAATAGCTTAAAAATGCACTTAGACTTTTTGATACCAAACTATTAACTGCCTGAACTGTTTTTTTTTGCCTCAATAATATGTAATACATTTCCTTGATTTTGAATTCTAATAACCAACCAACCTATCTCTCAGCTCTGTCCCTTGGACATCAATGGCTCTATTCACCAATCAGGCTGCCCCTTGGGTTTTATATTTTTCTTCCCTCTTCTTCAGCTTAGGTTCCATCTTTTCCCAATAAGTATGACCCTTGTTTGCTCCCCCATCCCCATTTCCTTAGTTCCTGGCAAGGGTAGATCCTGTGTTAGGCAACATTTGATATTATTATGCAAGTCTATAAGCAGATGGCTCACAGCTGTTGTGATGGCTGGCTGCCATATTCCCATGATCCCAACAGGGGGCTCCAGAGGCCATATAGCTACAATGGTAGTTGTCCCAAATTTTCTAACCACCAGCCACCCAACAGGGAGTATAGGAGTTCAATGAAGGACACATATTTGTAACTAAAGAAGCTCATGGAGGAAGTAGACCTCTGGTCCCTGAGGGCACTTACAGTCTCTAGGCATTTGCTAGGCAAGCTCAATATTTCCTTTAATTGGACCCCTGTAATCTTTGTGGTGTCCTATAGACTGCCTCCTGGACCTCTCTAATTCACAGTAATAGCCCTCTACTAGACCTGAAATAACTCTACTCTGATGAGGTTTTGACTTTACTCATTCTGGACAACTTATCCAGAATGCACTAGGATATGACAAGATTGCCCTTTCCAGTTCTATGTGCACATAGACTCTTGCCTCTCATCAGGGTCTGCCTTATATTCGTCCTTCTAGCACCTAGTCAGCCCACCTTCTAGGAGCCATTCCTACATCTCCAGAAATGGTGCATTTTGGGGAAGGCCAGGTCCTTACCTTCTCTTCCTCTCCTCCCCATCTTAGAGTTCCATTGAGGCAGGGAGCCACTTGCAGAATCCTCCAGATAAAACATGAGTAAGGCCCACCATGAGTAAGAGTGCTAGACTCAGAATCAGGAATATTTTAATTCAAATCCAGCCTTAGACACTTAATAACAGTATGACCTTAGACAAGTAACTTAGTCTCTGTCTGCCTCACTTTCCTCCTTTAAAATAGGGATAATAGGGGGAAGCTGGATTGCTCAGTGGATTGAGTCAGAGATGGGAGGTCCTAGGTTCAAATCTGGCCTCAGACACTTCCCAGCTGTGTGACCCTGGACAAGTCACTCACCCCCATTGCTTAGCCCTTACCACTCTTCTGCCTTGGAGCCCATACACAGTATTGACTCCAAGACGGAAGGTAAGGGTTTTTTTAAATAATTAAAAAATTAATGAGTAAATAAATAAATAAAATAAAGATAATAATAATAGCACCTATCTACCACAACTGTTGTGAGAATCAAATGAGATAATATTTATAAAGCACTCTGCAAACATTAAATCACCATAAAACGTTAGATATGATGATGATGATGATGGTGGTGGTGGTGGTGGTGGTGATGATGATGGTGATGGTGGTGGTGATGATGATGATGATGGTGGTGGTGGTGGTGGTGGTGATGATGATGGTGATGGTGGTGGTGATGATGATGATGATGATGGTGGTAATGATGATGATGATGAACAGTTAGGTTTCACAGTTGAAAAGCATCCTCTCAACTTTAGGCTAATGACTCAAACACAAGATCCTAGAGAATATGAGTGGGGAAACACTAGAGTTTGCATAGCCTAAATATAACCCACTTCCCTCTGTTCCCACAAGACCCAAGAAGCATTCAGTGGTCCAGATAGCACAAACTAGCCCTTGTGTGGTACTTGGTGAAGGTCTCTTTCCACACTCAGTGGGACCCCTCTGGCCAGAGAACATAGCTAGATCCTGCCCTAGAGCTCCTTCCTGATATGGTATAATGGAAAGAGCAGGGACATGAATGGGCACAAGGGAATCAGTATGATATAAGTGAAAAAACACTGAATTTTTACTCTGAGTTCATGGATTTATATACCAGATCTTATCACTTACTACTAAATGAGCTTAAGTCTATCATTTAACTTCTCTGCACCTGTTTCCTCATTTATAAAAGGAGAGACCCAGACTCAACATTAATTTATTTTTTATTATTTCTGAAGCTATTTGATATTTGGGGCAGCTAGGTGGCTCAGTGGATAAAGCACCAGGCCAGGAATTGAGAGAACCTGGGTACAAATCTGAGTTCAGATACTTACTAGCTGTGTGACCCTGGGCAAATCACTTAATCCTGTTTGTATAGCCATTCCCATTTTCTGTCTTAGAGCTGTTACTAAGACAGAAAGTAAGGGTTAAAAAAATAGATGCTATGATGTATAACTTAGGTGGCTCAGTGGATAGAGTGCTAGGCCTGGAGTCAGAAGGACCTGAATTCAAATACAGCCTCAGATACTTATTAGCTACGTGACCCTGGGTATGTCATTTTTGTTTGCCTCAGTTTCCTTAGTTGTAAAATGAGCTAGAAAAGGAAATGGTAAACCACTCCAGAATCTTTGTCAAGAAAACCTCAAATTAGGCCATGAAGAATTGAACACTAATGAAAACTGACTGAACAATAAAATGGTCCATGCACTGAACAAAAGCTCCAGGAATATAAAAACAAAACCCAAAGTGACCCTTCCCTCTGGGAATTTACATTCTATTATATTTATCAAAATTCCCTTTTAAAGTCTATGGTCCTTTCAGATCAATTAAACAAATATTTATTATGCCCCCTTTATAGGCCCAGCACTGTGCTTTTTAGACACTCTCCCTGTCCTCAAGGACCTTAGAATCTAGACGAGAACCCCAAGTCCTGATTCCTTGCTCTCAGCAACAAAATGCTAATCCATTCCTAATTAAATTTCTAACACAGGCTATTCAGAAAATGTAGCTGGTCAGTGAACTAAAGGATGACACCTGTGCCTTAAACCATACAAGAATAATTATATCAGGACTGGATTTGAGGTGTGAGGGCCTGAGTTCAAGTTCTATGGGTCCCAAGTAAATCTCTTCAATTTTCTGTGTTTCAGTCTCATCATCATTAGGGTGTAAACTTCCTGAGGGCAGGGCCTGATTTTTGCACCCTTTTTGGATTCCTGCCACTTATCACAGTTCCTGGCAAAAAAAAATAGGTGTTTAATAAAACATTATTGATTTAAATAGAATCAACAAAATAGGTGGTTGAGCTAAGATACCTTCTGGCTCTAAATCTTATGTCCCTATGAATTGAAATTAACTTCTCAAAAGCTCATCATAGCTCAGACTAAAGGCATTAGGACAGTGTCATTTGTAGGTGGGGAGTACTGGAGAGCTTGATTAACAGGAACTGGGAAAGCTAATGCTTTGTTTTGTATACTAAGAAAGCAGAACCTCTATGACCACCTTTTTTTTAAGATTTAAAATTTTTAAATGCTTATTTTTTTCAAAATTTTTTCAAAAGTCACAGTTCATTTTTTCTTTCTTTTTAAAAAATTCTTTCTTTTTAAAATTTTCTTTGTTAGTTTTTGTACAAACAAAACTGATGTAACCAAAATTAGAAGGGAAGCAACAAATTGGGAAAAAATCTTTATAACAAAAACCTCTGACAAAGGCCTAATTTCTCAAATTTATAAGGAGCTAAGTCAATTGTACAAAAAAAAAAATCAAGCCATCCCCCAATTGATAATTGGGCAAAGGACACGAATAAGCAGTTTTCAGATAAAGAAATAAAAACTATCAATAAGCACATGAAAAAAGTGTTCTAAATCTCTTATAATTAGAGAAATGGAAATCAAAACAACTCTGGGGTACCACCTTATACCTAGCAGATTAGTTTACATGACAACAAAGAAAAGTAATGAATTCTGTAGGGAATTTGGCAAAATTGGGACATTAATGCATTGCTGGTGGAGTTGTGAATTGATCCAACCATTCTGGAAGACAATTTGGAATTATACCCAAAGGGCTTATAAGAGTGCCTACCCTTTCATCCAGCCATACCAATGCTGTGTTTATACCCCAAAGAAATAATAGAGGAAAATACATGTACAAAAATATTCATAGCCACAATTTTTGTGGTGGCAAAAATTAGAAAATGAGGGGGTGTTCAATGATTGGGAAATGGCTGAACAAATTGTGATATCTGATGGTGATGGAATATTATTGTGCTTAAAGAAATAATTAACTGGAACAATTCCATGTGACCTGGAACGACCTCCAGGAATTGATGCAGAGTGAAAGGAGTGGAACCAAAAGAACATTATACACAGAGACTGATACATTATGGCACAATCCAACATAATGGAACTACTAGCAGCAATGCAATGATCCAGGACAATCCAGAGGAATTTATGAGAAAGAACACTATCCATATCCAAAGAAAGAACTGTGGGAACAGAAACACAGAAGAAAAACAACTGCTTGATCACATGGTTTGATGGGGATATGATTGGGGATGTTGACTTTAACTGATCACTCTATTGCAAATATTAATAACATGGTAATAGGTCTTGAACAATGATACATGTAAAACCCAGTGGAGTTGTTTTGCCAGCTCCAGTATGGGGGAGGGGAGAGGAGAGGGAACGAACATGAATCTTGTAACCATGGAAAATATTCTAATTAATTAAAGAAACAATGGAAAAAGAAAAATGACATGAAACATGATTTAAGTATCAAAAATTTAAAATTAAAACATTTTAAAAATCATTTGTTACATTAAAGTTTCCTCTTCTT